>NC_087387.1:6626083-6808682 GCF_963675165.1 Halichondria panicea
AAACAGTAGCATCCGACGAACATGATTTGGTTTAGTTTGATGCATGATGCTTTAACGGACGGATGGGTCCGATATTTGTACGTGAGAAGATTTAGCACCACCAATACCACCAGTTCTATGATTGTAATAGTGAAGAAGATACCAACAACTTCATTGCTCACTGTATCTGCAGAATCAAACTTGTCAGGTATTGATTCCAACAGATTGTCTATCGGTATAAGCGTGTTTCCGTTCTTAAGATAAGCAACAGCTTTTGATATGCCATTTGTCACCTGTAGCACAGAAACAGATCTCAACCCAAATCCCGACTTATTGTCAAACGCAATTCTTCCTGACACACCCTTAAAATCCAAGCGATAGAACTCGTCTAAAATCATATCCGACACGGTTGTATTTCCGTATTTGTAAGTTCTGAGGTCAAGACTTTCTGTAAGGTTGTCTAAAACAACAGACCACGCCCACAGTGAATCGTAAAAGTACGAGGTCCATACGGAATACTCGATAGCGGGCCTGTTAAGTAGGCCGCTCTGCAAATTGCTTTCCTCGATTCCTTTTTGAATGAGTTGATCGTATTCGTTGAATGAATGTCTAGAATAGGTTGACGGTGACGACTCGTTGATTGCTGATAATCGATAGACAAGAAATAAACTTCTATCGAGAGCAATAGTTTTAATGTCTTTTTCGGAACATGTGTATTTTTTACCCTCGTAATAGAAGCTCACGTTACTAGCAATCTCATCGAATGTGTTGACGGTGACAATCCATTGGTAGGCTGGATATACCATCCCGAAATGTTGTGCTAGACAAAGAGTTCGTTGCGTGATGTTCTTCGCTGTTAGCAAGAAGTTTATCCGAAGGCCATTTTTTCGTACCAGTTCTCTTAGTGGTATGTAGGTATTGAACACAGGTGTAGAAACAATACTAAGTGTTCTGTTTAGTGATACAAGTTTTTGGACTTCACTGGCAATTGATGAGTAAAATGTACGAGTTTCTTCAAATAATACTCCCACTTTGGTCCAGCTGTTCTTTATCATTAGTTCCACGGCTAATTTAGCAAATTTTTCCGATGAGCTGATAGAGCTCAGAGCGTAACGATATGTAGTTCTATTGGCCAGTATCAGGCTGCCTCCGCTATGAACTGTCACTAATGACAGCTGCTCACGACCTAGCAACGAACCTACTGCAGCTGATGAACTCGAACAACCAGGACCTATAATACCAACCACTCGTTTGGGAGCAAATTGAGAATAGACATTGGCAAACACCGCCTCATAAGCTTTACTTGTGTGCTGACATCCACTGTTGTTGTGAATCAGTTCTATACGATATTCTGGTAGTATTGCTGTCTGATTATTGATCTCCTCTTTGGCCATTTCCAGTGCTAATCTGATCTGAGGTCCATCATCCCACGATGGATAGAATGGAGGCTCGTTGTACGGTAATAGACAAAGGATATGTAATGTTCTGTTCTTGGCACCAGCTGCAGTCAGTACCAATGTGGTAGCGAGAATGTAAGCAACAAATATTTGGAAGCTAGCCATCGATACTTGGCTTGTACATGAAGTTCAGGGCGTTAATCAGTGAAACTGTATGAGTGAAAACATATGTTATGAAAGTTCGTTTAGTTGGTGGGTGGAATGCTTTAAAGTATACACGAACCCTGGCCAATTATGGTAATAACCACAAGGGAATTATAATGTTGCACTTGCAATAACAAAATATCCCAGTCGGCATTTATGAGATAGTTAGACACTGTTTATGAGGTGTCTATGAGAGTATCCCGAGTGTAGTGAGGGTACTACGCATGCCTGAAGGCTTCTAAATCACATGCATGGACACCTCCAAAAAAGTGTCTAATTTGAGAATTAGATACTAGTGTAATACAACAAGTTTGACGGGATACTAAGTAACTGGTTGTATATAGGTATATACTAAGTCCCATAGTACACCTCCTCTGAGGCACTTTTCCCATGTATACTTCCCATGTATAACATAATTATATAGATCTAGCTATATCAACTAGTGTCTATTAGGCATCGTATGCATGGTTGACAAAAGTATAGGATTAAGTTAGCACTTATTATGAGAAGCACATGCACTGTAAGTTTCTCATGCTGAAACACCACTAAACTAAAACTATACCACCCTAAAGTTTTGCACTGTACAGCCACAGTACAATAAAGCTCTACCTAGCAACTCAGTTCACTTGCATGGAGCAGCACATTCACTGCATTTGGTATCTTACTTGTATAGCAGATTAACAGTATATCGCTCTCCTTGCTTGCAGTTGCTCTGTATCAGACTTTTGATATCAGCTATAGGCTTGTACTGAAGCCCTACAGAATCTACTAGTGCCCTACAGATGCACAATGAACCACCAGCATATAAGGACTAATCCGCGGCCAGGACTCGAGACAATTAATTTCATTGTTATTGTCAACAATAGGGTCATCAACACAATCACGTACACTTATAGCCACAGTATACTGCACACATTAATAATTCTCAGTACAACAGAACCACACTTATTGAATTAATCTCCTAGTTTAGTTCTAGTAAGCTCTGTTAGTTGGCTCTCCTGAGCTGAGCCAGCGGTTGACTATCTTTCACAGGAAATTGCCGCTGTGAACCTGTAGCACTCAACTTGAACCTCTTCGGGGAAGGCATCGCATTCTCTTGGGCATGATTATCCTCCGTGCATTTAAGAGCCTCTTTTCGTGAACATTGTGGTACCATAAATTGTGCCTTTTGCACAGACGCTAAAGGCACTCTATTATTTGCATTGCTCGCAGTTCCCACCATCTTCTCCTTGCTAGCTTGCAAGTTATACTGAGACTGAGAGGTGGTTCCATTTTTCACTGTTCCAATAGTTGGGCTGTTAGAGTTAGGTATAGGTGTGTGGTTAGCAACAGTAGGCAGGAGCAGGGAGCTGAGTTGGGGCAGCCAAGAGATGGGGATTTGATTGCTCAAAGTTGTTGCAGTAATGTCAACGTTCGGTTGAAGGCAGGTGACAATTTGGCCAGCTAGTAGAGCACTTTGGGAAATATTGCTAAAGTTAGAGATGTGGTTGGGAATCGAAACACTCGGTTGTCCAGTCCGTTCATTTATCACTGGAATCGATTTTTGCGATACAAGCGAACTTAGAACTTGAGAGGACAACGGTATACACATAGGAGCCATTGATGTTTTCAGGCCAGGTTCCATTCCAGGTATGCCAGATATGCCAGGTCCGGATCCAAGATCAGATACAGCAGGTTTCATCAAACTGGTGGTGGACATTTGCAATTGTTTCTCTTCTTCGTAGCGCTTAGAATATCCAACAGTAGTAATCATTTCGGGGCACTCGAGAATCACAGGAGGTGTCTCCGATGGCAGCTGGTCAGGAGTTAGTTTGGTGAGTAGATTTCCCATCATCAGCATGAGGTCCTTGGCAGTTTGGGTGACTCCTACTAGTGAGGGCGGCTCATCAGCTGCAGGTTTAGTTATAGGGTCAGAGTTCATTCGAGGTGTCGTCACAGTAGGTTGAATTTGCGATTCAATACTTGTCTTTGGCGCTGCTATCTGATTGGTCGTTGCACTGGAAAGGAGGGGTGCCATTGAATTAGTAGCTCTATGGAAGGGGTCCATAGATAACGGTGGTATTGGGGTGGCCGATAAAATGGGTGTGGTCTTGCCAAATGGAGGCGTGGCAGGTTTAGGTCGGATGGTACGTCCACCACCAAACACAGTCTCGACAGTGGAAGTGTAGCGCTGCACGAACTCACGGAACAATGGAGCCAGTATAGAAGAAGTCAAGGAACACACACACAGCATGCAAGTGATAAACAAATACAGTAGTATTAAAGCCAGATAGACAACTTAAAATAGCAGTGCTATATACTTCAGCTCTAAACATACAATGAAGTGCAATATACTGTACGTAGTTGAAGTACTGAATGGCATGCAGGAAGTATCACACCCACACCATGCATGTAGTGAGGCTAAGCTACAACATGCAGGGAGTTGACATGACTGCTAGTGTGGTAGGATATCATGAGGGTACTTGTGAACGTGCTTCATCATCTCAGCCTCAAATTCTCGTATCTCAGAGAAATAGTCGGTAGCTTTAGGAGCACCTGAAAACACACACACACACAGAGAGATTAGAACGCCATTCTAGGTCTACCATTACTACACTGACTTGATACATTTAGCACATGTACAGTGAAGGTTTCAAACTAAGCACACTTCATTACTGGCATATAAATTTCAATTTTAGGGGAATAATTAAGTAAGTGTACTGTCCCTTGCAATAGAGTACCTTTGCTAGTAGCTGCTGCTGTGGTGTCTATCCTTTCACTACCAGCTGGGCGTTTCGGATTAGCCCCGCCCCCAAACGATATACTTCTCTTGAAACCAGTCTCCTTAACCTTCACAGGGGTCGCAGGTGCAGAGCTGGGCTTGCTGGATTGACCCTTGACCTCGTACTGATGGATAAACGGGCGGTTCTTCCCGAATGAGGGCCGTCTTGTGAGAGCAACCCCAGAGAGGGAGGACTTGGCAGTAAAGAGAGAGGTGGGGCAGTCACTCTTGCGGGTCACAGCTGCATGAGGAATAAATAACAATGAGTAAAGTTTGACTGTTTGTCTCTATTGCATGGAACACTGTCAGGTAATAAATTTGGCTCCAGAAGTTCTATGGTCAATTATGGCTTCTGATTTATGTTGAGTATAGGAACTAAGTTTTGGCATGCATTATTTGAGGGGTTGTTTAAGGTATTATAGATTGGACTGTGGTGACACCATGAAGCCGCAAACAGATTGAAACCAGCACGGGTTTATAACGCTGTGTTGTGATAACAAGCACTTAGCAACTATAGTATTTCTGGTACTGCATGTTGTTGAACTCACGCAACACGTCGATCTGTTCGAGGCTCGGACCACACCAGTAATAGCCGGGCATCTTGCGATGGTTGGGAGCAAGGAACGTCTTCTTACGTATCAGGTTGAGAGTGGTGAGAACATTGGCTATGTCGTATAACCTTCGAACTTTGGCTGTGTGTGTGTGTGTGTGTGTGTGTGTGTGTGTGCAATCATAGAGTATAATATTAACGACTGTACGCATATCACTATAATTATACGTATGTTTATTTCTCACAAAAAGAAACGTGTATTTGCCTGAAATTAATCTAAACACACCGTAATTATTGTAGCTCTAGTTATGACAATCGGACAATAGTTATGGGCAGTCAACATTGAAGTGTACAGTAGGAGCTAGCACTCACTCTTGTTGGTGGGTTGTGTTCCACCCGAGGTGGAGTCGTAGTTGTCAGGCATGAGTAGACTACCAGCACACTCCAGGGTCACCTCATGGCTCTGGGAGGTAACAAAGGTAGAGAGAGATGACGTATGGGAGGCAGCAAAGATGGAGGTGGTTTACTTATACAGTGCACACTGTATCACACAATCATATGACAATGCTACCACATTTATAATCAATTCTGGTTGTTATTGCTACAGTCTCAACAACAGTTAATTTAGTTAATTTACAGGTATGTTAATGGATATTTCTTTCGTAGATTGACCTACGTACGGGTGTTATGAGGAAGAGCATGACAAACTTCTGACAGAGCACGCCCAGTGACTTGTCCCAGCGACTCACAGGGCCGTCCTCACACATCACACTCTCCACACCCTCACTCAGCTCAGGTGCATCCACCCCCTCAAACTCGTACAGTGAGCGGAAATCAGAATCATCTCGTGCCATGGCCTGGAATGGGAATGGGCCCCAGTAAGCATGCACAGGTATCGGGTATATGCTGTTTAGCAAGGAAGTACGGGTACACTAAATGTATACTGTTAACATGAAGCAATTAAGAGGTCAAGAGTGTGTGACTGTTAGTGTACACTGTGAATACTCGCACGCACACACGTGCACACACGCACGCACACGCACAGCACGCACGCACACGCACACACACGTAATGCACAGTGTACACAAGTGTGGTTGTTTTGGTTGCTTTTTTGTCAAATCTCAACCATAAATCTGCTACACATGAACAGCATGCTTGTTAACTCTGTACCTTTAGTTTAGCGAGTGTGACCAGTAGGCAGTCCTGTCCCAACCACATGTACCAGTTCTTAGACTGCTTGACGATCATCTCCAAGCTCTCGAGCACGTTGATGATGTCATAGATCCTCCGCCTGTTAGTGCCGAGAGTGGCGGCCACAGTCTCCAGGCTGAACTCACATCCCACACCAACATCAGTCTCAACTATCGTGAGAAATCTGAGGCAGGAAGAGAATGGTGCAAGCAACATCCATTATAAGACATTGTATAGTAATTGTGAGAAACTACATGTAAATAATTACGTCATACTAGACTATGAATGTACCAGCTAGTACACAAAACAAATGAATATAGAACTGTAATTTATGGGCGCAAGTATAATAGACTGTACATGTATTATAAGACAATACACGTCACATTGTACTAGTTGTATGGAGGTATGAGATTACCTTTGACAGAGCAACGAGAGTGACTTGTTCTTGCGTCCTGGTTGCTCGTCCTCACAAGCCACACCCTCCACACCATCACCCCCACCAGATGATGGACGCTTCACCTGTACCGCCAGGGGAAATACTGTTATATCAGTGCTGGGAAATACATAGTATAATTATGTGTTGTGATTGTCAAACAGTTTGTTCTAGTGCAACTTTATTATCTTTATTTGCTCAAAGCTTTGCAAAAATTCCCTCAATTTGCACCCATTCAAACAGAAGAGGAGCAGAGGACATAATTATGTGGTACATGTCTCCCTGGCCTTGTGCATGTTAGAGCTAGTGAAGTCTCTTACCTTGGACTTCTTGTGAGTGGTTATTTGGTATTCTCTGTCAATGGCACGCTCGGCTGCTGCAGCCGCTACCAGGACCTTGAGGTTGGTGGTGGGCGTCATGGGTGGACCTGTGTGATGTGTGGTGGTATGTGTGGTGTGCGTGGTGTGTGTGTGGGTGTATGGTGTGTGTGGTTCACCAATACTATGAACAACAATCACACAATACTAAAATCAGGTGATATACGATATGATATGCGTTCGCTTTCGTATCAACTCTACACATGTAGTTAGACTGGCGGCGACAGCCGCCCGAGCGTGTAGCGCGAGCGACTGGCAAACTGCCTCTCAGTCACTCGTCTCAGCGGAAGTGTAATAGATCGTATGACACTACTAAACATGAATATCTTTATAGATAATGTGGTTAAATTTTGCTATGAGATTCAGCTACTATGGAATGCACTGAATCCCCTGAAGTGTAAGTGCGGTTACAATTACAGGGCTAATATGACGTTGAGCAATCTGATAGGCTGCAATGCTCGTTGCAGCTGAGACGAGTGACTGATAGACAGTTTGCCAGTCCCTCGCGGTACACGAGGGGCTGTCGCCGCCAGTCTAACATGTAGTCATGTGCACTCATGTTCACCTGGAGTGTGCCCCGTCTTGTGTGGTGTGTTAGGGTCCATAGTTAGGGATGAGGTAATGCCAACACTGGTAGCCTTGGTAGCTGCTGGATCAGATGAAACACTAGCGTTAGGTCCGCTCATTTACCTGTGTGCGTGTGGTGTGTGTGTGTGTGTGTGTGTGTGTGTGTGTGGGTGCGTGCGTGCGTGTGTGTGTGTGTGTGTGTGTAAGACAATATTCAAGCTCTAGTAAGAAAGTGAACTTGACATTGTACATGTTGTAGTACAGTATTTATATAGAGTCTAGTAAAGCAGGAAGTAAAACTAGTTGGCAAGGAACAAGTGAACAAACTCAAGTTTCTAGTTCAAAACTAGACAGAACAAAACCTACTTCTTTCTTTTCTCAGTTTTCCTCTTTCTCTCTTTTTCTCAGTGCCTGTATTAGCATTCAATAGCTTCTTTAAAGTCTACAAGAAATTCCCGCTATATGTTGGAACCCGCCAGCACCAGAATCATGAGTTGACCAATCAAACGATGATGGGGGCGTGGCACTCGGCCACATGGCAGATGACCAGCCCCTCCCCGTACAGTATCCCTGGAGCGATTGCACGTGCGCAGAATGCAGCCCGATGGGGACACAAGTACAGCTCAAGTCATGTTTACAGCCAGAATTATTTTCCTGAGCTTTTATTCTGTCTTCAGTCATAGTGAGTGTTTTGTGTGCAGTAGATTCCCCATGTAGAGCTTACAATAATTATTGCTGTATTTAATACTGTAATTATATGTAAATGACAATCACTTGTAATGCCAATAAAACAATCTCTGTTAACAGTACCTACATAATTATAGCTAATGACAGTAATCAGTATCTCTGTGCTAACAATAGCCACTATTTTTCATTTTAGCAGTTTTTAGTTGGTAAATAAACAATGTGTAATGTGTGCCGCAGATACATATGGATGCTGTTATTGTTCAAACCATATAGTTTGTGTCTAATTTTGTAAATAGCTAGAACACAAATGAAACTTCCTGTCATCAGGTTTCAGGTTTCACTGTTCGTCACTGTTTGCATAAGTAGCTATTGTAAACGATATAAGTTGCTACACAAAATTAGTCAGTCTGAAATTTACAATGGCTAGTATGCTGATCTCGGTGCTAGTAGCTACTTTCATAACACAAGGGACAGCACAAGGTGAATGAATTTTGTTTGAATATTTGTATTAACGTGAATAGATTACAGATACTTGCACTGTCGCTGGTGAGTTCGAGTTGAATCTTGATAGCTCAGTCAGTATTTGTCTGTCTTCAAATTCAAGTTTAAGTTTAAAATGGACCAGCGTATGTTCTTCTGGATGGACTATCACTCATGCCAAACTGGCTTGTCAACAGAATAGTATGGATTTTCAAGGTACGTACAATAAGTGTTCAAATAATCATAATTATGTCTGTGAACATATTAGGGGCTCAGGTAGCAGTGGTTGATAAAGGGAACCCTACAACTTGTGTAACGTTCCCCGACTGCAATGGATATGAACAGAACCTGACTGAATGCATTCGTGGACACTCTTTTGATCTGCTATCAACTACTAGCAGTAACTTAGCTGGATTTATGTGTGGTAAGAAAGTTATACTGTCTATAGCTCTCTATATATACTCTTATTATGAGGCAAGACGTTTACAGGTTGTTCCAATGGTGATGTTCGATTCAGAGACCAACCAATTGAAATGGATAACTCAGTAAAAGGAGCAGTGCAGCTTTGTGTCCATGGAGAGTGGGAAACATTGTGTGCAACTAAAAATAATTGGTTAAAACAAATTTCAAATACCATTTTCGCTCCATATGTGGTTTGTCGACAACTAGGCTATTCTGAAAGAGGTATAATATCTAGCATGCTATCTGTTATCATGTGTACATACAGAAGCTGCAAGAGGTTCAGTCTGTTCATCTCTACCAACACCACCTCATTTCATTAATCCTATGTGTAATGGAGCTGAAAGAAGCCTGTTAGAATGTAGCAGAACCAATCAAGGAACCACCTGCCCCAAACTGTCCTGTACAGGAGACAATAGAGCGTATGGTGCAGTGACTTGTATTAAAGGTGAACAATTTATTACCATCTTGTATGTAATCATTCATGCACTGACAAGATTGCATCATTGGAACCACAAGACTGGTGGATGGATCCACGCCAAGAGAAGGACGAGTGGAGGTGTGTGTGGGTGGTCGGTGGGGCACAGTGTGTAGTATCAATCATCAAGAAATCACCGGGGCTGTCTGCTCTGAACTTGGATTTCCATCAAATGGTATGCACACTGTAAATTAGCTCTGTATTTTTGATAATTATGTGAGCTGAGTATTGAGGGCAAATCTGATAGCTATTAACTTATGTATTGTAATATAGGAGTTGAAGTTTTGAGGAATGGCACTACTACAGAGGGTACACCTGTGTATAGCTGTACACTAACAACCAGCAGTAGTCTGAGTTGCACACCAACTGTTAACGTCAATTGCGATCATTCCATGGATCTTGGTGTTGTGTGCAAGACACACCAAGATGTTATTGGCTCAGTTATTAATAGGACAATCGATCAAACCCTTCAGACATGCCCTGAACCAACCACGACCAGCGGAACAAATCAGCCAGCCCCCACCACCAGTGAAGTAGACCAATTCGTTACATTAGCTAATAATAAAATGATGGGAAGCTGTCCTACTGCTGCCTTGGGAGGATTGATTGGTCTTCTGGTGGTTGTGCTCCTAGGACTTGCTATTGGATTAACTGTAACTTGTTGTGTGTTGGGGAAGCGCTGGTCACAGAAACAGCAAGCTGAGTGAGTTCATTGAGCGTATGTGTTCCATTGAGTGTGTTGATAAATGCTTGTTGACAAAAGAGCCAGCTGAATAAGTTTATTTTGAAAGCACTATTCAGCTTATTTTCTTTCAGGCGTACATTGCATATACATTGTCCACTTTCAGTTCCAATATTAAGTATGAACACCTGTCTGCATGTCTGCATGACTGTACACAGATACAACATTTCTCAAGTGCAAAAGCTCTCAACAATTCAACGACAACTGAACAACCCAGTATACGATACAAGCATGGAACTACACAGTGCATACAGCTCCAGTGGACCCACCTACGAACAAGTTGCCAATGGCAATAAACAAGACCACACCTACTCAATACTTGAGCGCGATAAGAACATAAATCATCGCTCATTTCAGCTTAATCCTATAGATGAGGAGCAGAACTACCATGTGGTGGAGAGTGGAAGGTGTGTGGGTGTGGAGGGGGCAGGCTGCTGTGACGGTGTGTACAGTGAGGCTAGTAACTACGAAGTGCCAATGTCAAGCAAAACGGACAGCAAAGTATGGCTGTGTGAAGAGGACTACTCCACACTCAAGCATTGAGAGAACTGAACATTTGTGTATAAAATCATACACTTGCTTTTGATCAAAACTTAGAAATTTCAAGTACATATAATCTGAGTCACTATAATAATTATTATATCATACTATTTTGAATACTTTATCACATGTTTTAATGATGTGAGTTGTGGTTGGAGTGATGTAGTTTTGTCTAATTGGTTCTGATTCTCTTAACTGTCTATAAATGGGTTTGGAATTCAGTTCCTCAGAGGTAATGTGCATAACAGACATGCATAATTATATACTATGATATTATCCTATGGATACTGAAGATTATCACGAGTCTGTGCCAGTAACTGCACGAGTGCCTGCAAGGCACGAGTGACAGTTACTAGGCACATTGGACGAGTGAATTATTATATGGTGGTGCAGTACACTTCTACATGTGCAATACTCCGCTCAAAGCACCCACTTCCAACACTGATGCCTGTTTGATGCGTTAAATATGAACACTGACAACCTCCTGACCCTCAGCTTCACTGCAAAAAGAGCACAGAAGTGATACAGAGCATCAGAAAACGAGAAAAGAGACTGATAAACATTGCAGTTGAAGACGAGTTTAAGAGAAAGAAAACAGCTAGAAAGACAAAGAAATAAGACTCTAGAACACCAAGAGAGCTTACAGAAGGCTACTTAAAGATTTTGTAGAGAACAGACAAGAAAAAAGACAAGAAAAACGTTGACAACCAGCAACCCGTTTTGAAAATGGATAGTAGGATAAACAGCATGTGCTTGCTTTCTATCATGCTCCAGTGTATCAGAAGAGGAAACATGCACCGCTATAACTGAAGAAAAGTGTGACAACCGTTTTTGAAGCCAAAACGACTTTATACAAGCCTGAACAGGCTTATATGGTGGTGCAGTACACTTCTACATGTGCAATACTCCGCTCAAAGCACCCACTTCCAACACTGATGCCTGTTTGATGCCTTAAATATGAACACTGACAACCTCCTGACCCTCAGCTTCACTGCAAAAAGAGCACAGAAGTGATACAGAGCATCAGAAAACAAGAAAAGAGACTGATAAACATTGCAATGCATAATTATAAGTGTGTAAACTATGTTTTTCTGTTCTCTCACTGCTGAAAACGTTTTATTCCAAATAAGAATCACTTCCTAGTGTGCAATTGCAATAATACTTCCGGGTGTGCAATATGGAAAAATATCTGCACAGTCGGTGATGAGTCGCTTCCTGTGCAATTTGAATGTAAAACGCTGATGTCAGCACTTATTAAAAAGCAATAAAGAGTCATACTCCACTATAGAGGTAAAACTATAATAATTTTTTTCTTTTCTATTTCTTGTCACTAATTAATTTTGTGTGGCGATGTAATTAGAAGAAAGACGGTAAATTCGTTACCTTCAAATACCCATGCATGAATAAAGTATAAGTTTATAGTAGATTGTTGACGGTGTTATTTCGAAAAAAAATCTCTAATTAAGCCCATATTAAACTATTACTAACGGTTGATGTACGTCACTCAAGAGCTGTACTGAAAACCAATTTTAGGGATACAAAGTTAGTCTGTAATTAAAGCAGACCACTGTACATACAGATGCATATACAGCTGTAGCCAGTTCTCACATGTTCTCTCTGAATTTAGATCATAACCATGGTGACAAGATGACGAGAGTGAACTCTGCATGACCTTGTTCCGGTGTCCATGCAAGGTTTGTAAACTAAGAGATAATCAAACTGGTGAGTTGGAGCAACATAACACGTTAGGGCCGGGACATTCTCTATTGTCATAGGTGGCCTGCCATTCTTCATCCTATAATATTGTAGTGATTCCTTTCACCTGGTTCAACTGTTCTGTTATGCATGTAATTGTGGTGCCAAACACTATGATTGCATGCTTGTGGTTGAGTAAACTAATAAATGAATGTGTTGTATACGTACGCTTGGCTCACCATTAATTATGAAAGATACTGAAACTACGAAGTTATTTAGGAGTTACCATGGTTAACTTATTCCAGTGTTGTGGAAACACACGTCGCAAGCTGAGTGACCCCACTGAGAATATATGTATTCCATTGAGTGTGTTGTCGATATTAATTTTGTTGACAATAGCATTGAAGCATTTTCAGTTTATTAGTTTATAATAGCAACACATGTGTGTCTGTCTGTACACAGCACAATATTTATCGTCTAATAGATGTCTAAATAGATCATCATGAATTGTTGTATAAAAATCACGGAATTGTGACTTTGAAATCGTTTCAGCTATAAACTATACTGATTATAAGCAACTTAGAAATTCAACCTGACAGGATTACAAAATAATGATACAACTCATCACAGTATCTCTTCTGTTTTTAGGAACACAAGGTATACAGTAGTATTTGGATACTGCATGTAACTACATATCTAATATGTTACAGCTTGCTTTCATGGAGATATTCAATTGGTAAACGACAACAACGTTAACAACATTGTCGAGTTCTGTTATAAGGGGGATTGGAGAAGGATCTGTGTGTCTGATACATGGGGTAACGTTGAGGCCAACATTGTCTGCTCTCAACTTGGATACAGCGATCAAGGTGCTACTATAGATAACTCAACAGCTTTTCCTAAGAGTAGACATAGTCACTATTGTTGCTTTATATATATAGGTGCTACGACCAGCAATGTTAGTATTAGTCAGAATTCACCCTATACGTTTTTGAGGTTTGTCGACTGTGATGAATCTGACGCTAATATTGATGAGTGCTACTATGAAGCTCGTAATGGCTGTAATATGGTTGATAAACATGCAACAGTTCAATGTTCAAGTGGTAAGCATTCATTTAACATTATCATAACTATCCTTGTTGTACGCAGCTAATTGCGCTGACAGGGATATTCGACTGGTGGGTGGAGCTACTGACAACGAGGGAAGAGTTGAAATGTGTACAGATCGCCGTTGGATGGCAATTTGTAGCAACGCATCGACTGAGCAAGACGCTGGACAAATGTGCCAAGAGTTTCGATTTGCTAGCATTGGTGAGTTCATAATAATTGTCAATTTAATCAATCTACTCTTCTGTGCAGGAGCTGAAGTGCTTGTATTCAACCCACGAAGAGTACCAACCATCAACTGCACTATAGGCGATTCTGGCGACCTCTCTTGCAATGAATCATGTGATGATGGTACAACAGACCTAGGGATTCGTTGTGTCAGGCAGGAAGTTCTGAATCAAATAAGCACTCCTTGTGACAACGTAACTTCAGTTTATAATTCCACAATTCAAACAAACCAGACTTGTGAATTCTCGTGTGATTACTGTAATACAACAGCTAGTCCCTCTGTTAGCCATGTACAGGGTAATGCTATGTCCACAGATACAGTAACCTCTATATATACATGTATAGAGTCGTCATGTGGTACTGAGTCAAGCACTACAGCACTGGGGGTAATAGTTGCTTTGTTGGTGGCTCTGCTGGTGGTCTTGTTGATTGTTTGTGGAGTAATGTGGAATCGCATATCACAGAAACATAAACAAATGTAAGTTCATACTTATGTGTTTGTCATTTCAGAGCATTTTTGTCCTACGTCTACTGTACACAGTTAATATATGTTGTACATGCAGCTGCATGTATGTCGTCAGAAACAAGCACACTCTCAACAATTCAACGACAACTGAACAACCCAGTATATGATACAAGCATGGAACTACACAATGCATATAGCTCCAGTGGACCCACCTACCAACAAGTTGCCAATGGCAATCAACAAGACCACACCTATTCGATACTGGAATGCGATCAGAATACAAATCGTCACTCAAATCAGCTCACTGCTATAGACGAGGAACAGAACTACTATGTGGTGGAGAGTGGAAGGTGTGAGGGTGTGGAGGGGGCGGGCTGTGACAGTGTGTACAGTGAAGCTAGTAACTACGAAGTGCCAATGTCAAGCAAAACGGACAGCAAGGTGTGGCTGTGTGAAGCTGCTAAAATGTGGTTCCAAACTTCGGTGTTATATAGAGACCTTGCAATTCATGTGTGTCTGTTTATGTATATTCAATATAGGGACTCAGAAACTCTATAATATAATTATATTTATTGAATACTTTTGGTAGGCTACTATGTGAGTTTTTGTTGGAGTGATGTAATCGTGTCTAAATCTGATTGGTTCTGATTCTCAATCAACATAATTATAAAATGTACAGTCTAAATGGTTTTCTTGGAATTCAGTTCCTATAGGTACGTCAGCGCATATGTACACAGTCATATTAACCCTGGTATAGATCACCTGATCTCCTGCATACTGTTCTACAAACTATTCCTATACAATGGTATAATTATTTCGACTGTTAGTAGTCATCCTATGAAATTATAAAGCCATCAGTTAGTTGTAATTTTAACTTTTTGACTTAGATATAGAAAGCGCTTTACAATAATATCTTGAGCACAGTGACTGTAGAGCCAAATTTCTGTATGCAATCTGTTTGTTTATTGTCAGTCCCTGAAAAGTGAAAACACAATAACAAGTTGCCAATGGGAACGAACAAGACCACACCTACTCGATACTGGAATGCGACATAAACAAACCATCACTCAAATCGTGCTATAGACGAGGAGCAGAACTATATACCATGTGGTGGAGAGTGGAAGGTGTGGAGGGGGCGGGCTGTGACTTTTTCTACAATGAGTCTCTATAGTAACTATACGAAGTGCCGATGGCAAGCAAAACGGACAGCAAGGTGTGGCTATGTCATTATGTGAAGAGGAGTGCTCCACACTCAAGCATTTAAGAATTGTGTACACTTGCATTGTGATTACCTGATAATTATAGAAGCCTTGCAATTCGTGTGTGTATGTATCAAGTGTTGTTGCCCAGTGAGTGGGCAGATCAAATCAATCCAGTGCTCTGTATATAGCATTTTGTATCACTACCATAGCAACCATATATTCCACTGCATTTGCACTGTGTTTTCCCCCACACCCACCCAATAACTCATTTGGTCCCTTTTATAGGCTACTACCTTTCCATTAGTTGTGGAAAGAAACCTAAGAATTTACTACGGAATTCATGAATACACTATAATATAATATCCACTCACAACACATGTCTTTTATTAGGGAAGAACTTGGCCAACCAGAAAAGTTTGACGTCATTGGGCAACAAGTTAGTTATTGCAGGCGCCCTCATGCAACATGCCATATTATTGCACTGGAGCAACATAATGCCCGAGGGCTGCAATGGCATGTTGCACTCGTGCTGGGCAATAATAACTTATTGATTCTCTCCAAAAGCACTCTTGTTCTCTCCCATTGATATATAACTGCATGTATTCGATGGTGTTGTTATTTTGAGAGATCATGTTTGTTCAAATTCAATGGAAAAATCAGTTCCTGCAATATACAGGTTAGCCTCGACTCCAGCCCCTTGAATAGTGGCCTTTCTCAGCGGCCTGGAATCGAGGCTATATGCAGGTATGCTTACAGTAACCGAGATCATTATAAAGAATATTGCATCTCATTTTTGGTAGTTGCTGTGTATACAATACTACGCAAAATCAAAGTGACACTTATTATACATGCATTACATTATAATAAACACACACACATACACACATGCACCACACGAATCAACCTTATCACACTGCATGGGTTTCCCGGCACATGCCGAATATAATTATATTAAATTTGAACCAACATGATCTCTCAAAATATACCACAGCATATACTATTGAACTGCGGGCTACAAGGGAAAATAATATTTATGGCTCATAAATTGGCACCTCAAACATATGCAGTTAATGGTGTTTTCGATGAATGAAAATGTCTTGCATGAGAAACAAAATGTCATAACATAAATGAAAACATAGAGACAGAGGGTGTAGTCTGTAGACTAGTTCATCAAAAATTCTGCTGTGTGCTTGCAGAAGGAGCTGCTTTAGAGACACTCTGGGAGAGGGCTAGGGCTCAGGCTGAGCCTTGCTCACTAGCACTAGTTCAGCTTCTGTATTTAAATAAAAAGAAGCCAGTTTAGTAATAATATAGGAGTGGCTATTTTAAGCTTACCTTTGCTTGCCTTGTGACTAGCCTGGCATAGCTGAAGAGAGAGCTGGTCTAGACACCATCTAGAGCTAGCTGGCTGGTTGCTGCGCAGTAAGTGGAGGGAGAGGCTGACTAATTGAACAGAGGGGGGAGTGGCTCTGTACCGTTCGCTTTGAGGGAGGGGCTGGCTGCTCATATTCTGTCCCTGCGCAAGGATTTGAGTGTGGACAGCAGCCCTGGTGTGGACAAGCTCTCTTTTCCTTTACGCCCTTGTAGTCGGGAGGTTTACTGTCATAATCCCCTCTACACTATACATTAACTGCTGTCTGAAACCTGACAACATTCAGGAACTCAGTTTCATTATGTTGTGACAATCCATAATATAGTGATTCATACAATAATTTATAGATTGATGTTTGTCAACTTGAAAAGCAAACGCAACTTACGCAATTTAAAGGAAGCTACAGAAATAACAGGCAGTTAGAATAAAGTGCTTTAAATAATACTATAGCTAGTGAGATATGAACACTCTGATATTGATTGCAATCCTCTTTGTTGCTTCTAAAGCTGTTCAAGGTAAAGTTCTTGTATACTTCTATGATTAGATTGCAAGTTTACTCCCTCAGGCTGCATCAATGGAAAGGTACAGATACGAGATGATGGTAGAGTCAATGTTTGCTCTGATCAAGAATGGAAAACTGTGTGTGAGAAAGGCTACCAATGGCGTGCTTATCAAGCTAACATTGCTTGCAGACTGCTGGGCTACAATAATAATGGTACATTTGTCAGTACAATGTATGCTTTGCTAGTTCTTTGGGTCCCACAGGGGCAAGTGTGGAACGATCATGCTTTGTCTCAACCGGTCTGAATTACATTGATGTTAGTAAGTGTAGTGGAACAGAGAATACGTTTGAAGAATGTGGAATCAACCAAAGAGATTTTGATACTTGCAGAGGTGGCTGCAGTGGTACCGAGAAAAGTCATCCTGAAATAATGTGTCTATTAGGTAAATATTTTGTTAAAAACAGCTGAGTATAATAATGTTTATGAGTTGTAGCCGACTGCACTAACGGGACCATAAGACTGGTGGATGGGTCCAGCGTGAGAGAGGGACGAGTGGAGGTGTGTGTGGGCGGTCGCTGGGGAGCTGTTCAAACAAACAATTCCCAACTGGTTGAATTTGTTTGCTCTACACTGGGTTTCCCAACTGAAGGTAGGGACAGTGATGGTTGCCATGTGCATCTAATAATTATGTTATAGGTTCAGAAGCAGTCACTACTTTTGGCAATGGAACAGCTCCAACAAGAAGCTGTGTAATAATGAATAGTGTCCTCCACTGTGTGGATATTGCAGACCAGTCTGTTGATGATTCCATGGATCTTGGTGTTGTGTGCAAGACATACCAAGATGTTATCAGCTCAGTTATTAAAATAACAATAGAACAAGCCCTTCAGACGTGTCCTGAACCAACCACAATCACACTAGCTGATGAAGTACAAAGCTGTGACAATGCTGGTAGCCCTATTGCAGCCTTGGGAGGAGTGATTGGTCTTCTGGTGGTTGCACTCCTGGGACTTGCTATTGGATTGACTGTAACTTGCTGTGTATTGGAGAAACGCAGGTCACAGAAACAGCAAGCTGAGTGAGTAGTTCATTGAGCATATGTATTCCATTGAGTGTGTTGTTGTTTCATGAATAATTATTTGTTGACAAGAGAACCAGCTGAATAATTTTATTTGAAAGCACTATATACATGTAGCATGTTTTTATTCAGGTGTATTGTATACATTGTCCACGTTCAGTTCCAATAATAAGTGAACACCTCTGTATCGATGCAGGTACAATACTTCTCAAGTGCAAGAGCTCTCAACAATTCAACGACAACTGAACAACCCAGTATACAATACAAGCATGGAAGTACACAGTGCATACAGCTCCAGTGGACCCACCTACGAACAAGTTGCCAATGGCAATGAACAAGACCACACCTACTCAATACTTGAGCGCGATAAGAACACGAATCGTCGCTCAAATCAGCTCAATCCTATAGACGAGGAGCAGAACTACCATGTGGTGGAGAGTGGAAGGTGTGAGGGTGTGGAGGGAGCGGGCTGTGACGGTGTGTACAGTGAGGCTAGTAACTACGAAGTGCCAATGTCAAGCAAAACGGACAGCAAGGTGTGGCTGTGTGAAGAGGATTACTCCACACTCAAGCATTGAGAAAACTGAATATTGTGCATGTATTATATTTTATACTGCATCATGTGACTGTCTTATAGAGACCTTGCAATTTGTGTGTGTCTGTTTGTTCATTAGTAAAATCAGTGTTTTAGTTAGATATTAGTGACTCAGAATTTCTATTCTCTCCTTTGATTATACTTTATCACAGTCTCAAGGATGTGAGGTAACTACTAATGTGAGTTGTGGTTCAGGTGATGTAATGTGTGTCCAAATAAATCTGATTGGTTCTGATTCTCAATCAACATATAAAATGTACAGTCTAAATGGTTTTCTTGGAATTCAGTTCCTAGACACTATGAGGTTAGCACACACGTACACAGGTATATTAGCCCTGGTAGATCACCTGATCTCCTGCATGCCCTTCTCCGCATTCCATTAACATCATGGACCTGAAACACTCCAGGCAGCTACCTAGTCCTCTGGTCCACTCTACATATATATACGGACATCACCATGGATACATATACAATGGTAGCAAAATGTAATCGAGCTTTTGGATTTTGTACAACTGTGTCATCCCTATAATTATTATAGCCATCAGCAGTTGTAATTTCATCTTTTTTACAATAAGTTCTTGAGTACAGTGACTGCATAGCCAATGGAACTCATTCTGTACACAGCAAGTGATACGTTTGTTTAGTGTCAGTCCCTGAAAACACAATAACATTATTCTAACAGTTGCTCAACAGCCCTAGAGATAACTTTCAAGAAGACCCAGTATTCATTCTTTGATTGTTTTTACCTCATGATTCAACTGTGAATTGTGATTACTGTTGTACAATCAGTGTTATGATGCATACACAAAGGTTTATGCATTAATCATGTAAGTACTTTGTATGATGACAGACTGCAAGTGTGTCTCTACACACTATAGCTATGTATATAACTGTAGTTGCAAGGTTCATTCTCCTCCAACATTATTCCTTTTCTCCTTATTGACGGCTGCATGTGTACATATGAACCTCTGTATTGAAGAACTCATCATCACTTTTACTGGCCTCAATCTTCACTGGTGGTGGGTTGGCTGGTTTCAGTTTCTGTTTTTTGTGATCAATGACATCATATTCTCCAATTCCTTCATCGCTTGTAGTCACAGTATTGTAGTTAGGACCTAGTGAACTGTAGCTCGGTTCTATATAGTTGTGTCAGTGCAGCTCTCATTCCCTTGTAATAGAATTCTGCATGTTACGGGATAATTTTTTGCTTTTTTAATAGGGCAAATTTAGCAAATTGAATACCTTGGTTTTGTTGGACTTGAGTTCCTTTTCCTTGTGACAGTACAAGCCACCCACGCAATAACTGTCCCTACTTCCAGTAATACAAGAAATGCAATCACTGCTCCTAGTGCACTGGTAGCTATTGTATCACTGAACGATGGACACTCAACGGCTAAACCTCGAGGACATAACCCACTGTCAGTGATGTTCCTACAGCTCAACCTATTGTTGGTGTCGATGTTACAGTTAATTTGTGGGCCAGTTGTATTCATTTCCATCGCTGCTGCTCCTACAAAAATTGCTTTGATTTGCTGTGAATATAAGTTTCTTACCTTGGCTTGGAAATCCTAGCTGAGAGCAAACATGTCCAGCTAGTGCTTGGTTGTAGCACATTGTACCCCATCGCTTGTTCTGACACACCTCCACTCGTCCTTGTTTTATGTTGGATCCACCCACCAGTCTTAGGGATTCATCAGTACAGTTAGCTATAATAATAATATAGTTTAGGTTTAGTAGAAATCACGTTACCTGGAATGTATCCTTGTCTGTTGTTTTCACGCATATAAAAACGGCGACAGTGTTCCAATGTTGTTGTTGGCTTACACTCTGCTAATGTATTCTCCCCACCAGCACAAGATTGATTGAACATGAAGAACTTTCCCATATGAATATCCCCAAAGTCAGTCACCTCTTTTATGGCTCCTGAAATAATAATTATATTACGGTATAGTGTGCTCTGTAGCATACCTTGGTCACTGTAGCCTAGCTGTCTGCATACAACATTCGCTTCAACACGCGACCACGATCTAGTACACAGAGTCCTCCAAGTACTATCAATGCAGTACTGAACGTAGCTTCTATTGTCCGTTGTGTTAAGTGACAGTTGAACATGTTCACTATTACAGCCTGCATGCCATGTTTCTGTATATCAGTCTCTATATTATATATAGTGAATGTACTCACTTTGTGCTATTGCAGAGAGTTGTCCAACTAAAGCAATAGCGACTAGACCTAGTAGTGCTGAGATAATATTCGCATGACTAATTCAAGCTATAATTATACTCTTGTGCATGTAAGCAGTAATTTTTAAGTATAGTCTACATGTACTGTGCACAAGCTATATAATGCTGCAAGTTGTTAATTTAGTAGTAATAATTACTTTCATGTATTGCATTTGTCCGTCTTTTGTTGTCATAGTCACCCACAAACACAACAGTTCTCTAAACTGAGTAGGTATTGAATGAAAGTGAATGCCTTGTAGACACAAGGTTTTTTATTCTCCATTTGAGCTGGACAGTATATACTAGGCAATGTTCTATCACGCCTCGAAGAACGTACGATTTGTTCCTCTGCCTGTGGAACTGCATGCATTATTATAGCAATAAACTAAAAGGTGGGCAATAACTGATTTACACATTAGCTGCCATTAGTGTTTCTCCTCCTAGCAACAACACCACAACCAATCAGAGTGATTATTTGAAGGACCACTAGAACACCAATAACTGCTCCCAATGCCGCTGTAATAGTGCTGGCATGATGGTTAGTCGAGCCTGTGAATGTACAAATATCCACTGTGACTCGACACTGCTCAATAATAATTATAAGGCTGCGCACATTTATATCCTCAAATGAATACATGTACTGAAACTGTAACATGCTCAAAAATAACTGTCAGTCCAACACGATACAATTCAAGGACTGTTTTCATTATAACATAATTATGGCTATAGAACTTGCAATAAACATAACAAGTCTACCAATCAGTAGTCAATAGCAACACAGAATGAAACTGTATCACTCGATCGTCTTCTGAAAATACTATTTTTTATGGTCAACTAGTAGAATCAAGAAAGTTATATTATGCATGTATTGTTGGAATTCTTTGCAACATGTTTACATATATGGATTTATAGCGTTACTCTTTTTGAAGTATGCCAGGATGTAGCAAATAAGTGAACAAGACTTAGATTTGTGTGAAGAAACCATTAGACCGAGTGCTACCATCACACCATCACCAGCAATTTTAATTGTATTTGTATAGCTATACGGAAATTCCTGTTATCAGGTTTCACTGTTAGGTCATTGTTGATATAATAAGTGGCTATGTAAACTATAAGTTGCTAACACATTAATTATGTTAATTAATCAGTCTCTGTTGATTTGCGGGGGGGGGGGATATTTGTGGTTGAGCAATATTTAGCTATTTAGTTGCAAGTTAGATGCATGTTCTACAATGGCTAGTATGCTAATCTTTGTGTTAGTGGCTGCATTCATAACACAAGGGACTGGACAAGGTGAATGGAATTTGTTTGTATTTCACGTGTATCTTAATAATTATAGATACTTGCACTGTCGCTGGTGAGCTCGAGTTGAATCCTGATAGCTCAGTCAGTATTTGTCAGTCTTCATCATCGGGGTTCAAATGGACCAGCGTATGTTATTCTGGCTGGACTATCACTCATGCAAAACTGGCTTGTAAGCAGAATGGTATGGATTTTCAAGGTATACGTATACAATAATTGTTCTAGACAGGTATAGTTGAAACTGTGAATACAGGAGCTCAAGTCATGGAGGTATCAGTAAACTCTACAAGTTGTGTAACGTTGCCAGCCTGCAATGCGAATGAGCAGAACCTAACTGAGTGCTTTTAATGGAGGTCCTGTCACTTCATCATCATCTACCAACCACATAGCTGGATTTACATGTGGTAATAACATTACATATAATTATACTATCACATGCATCGCTCTATAATGTATGAGGAAAGCTGTATTTTTATACAGGTTGTTTCGATGGTGATGTTCGATTCAGAGACCAACCACTTGAAATGGATGACTCAGTAAAAGGGGTAGTGCAGTTTTGTGACAATGGAGAGTGGAAAACATTGTGTGCCGTTAATTGGTTAACAGCAAAATCATCCATTGCTGTCCCGCACGTAATTTGTCGACAACTATAGGTTATTCTGAAAGAGGTATAAGCTATTTACTAAGCATGTCGCATACATTTTGATGTGATGTATACAGGAGCTACAAGAGGTGCAGTCTGTTCATCTCCACCAACATCACCTCATTTCAGTCATCCTGTATGTAATGGAGTTGAAAGAAGCCTGTTAGAATGTAGCAGAACCAGTCGAGACTCCTGCCCCAGATTGTCCTGTACAGGAGACGATAAAACATATGGTGCAGTGACTTGTATTAAAGGTGAATTTATTACCAAACTGCTTGTATGTAATTCATTCATGCACTGACAAGATTGCACTAACGGAACCACAAGACTGGTGGGTGGATCCACGACTAGAGAGGGACGAGTGGAGGTGTGTGTGGGTGGTCGCTGGGGTACAGTGTGTAGTATCAATCCCTTTATTGGCTCCTGATATAAGATTGTGATAGCTAATTCATTAACGAGCAAAATTGTAACGTACCTTGGCCGCTGAGTCCCAGTTGTCTGCACACAACATTGGCCTCCACTCTTGTCCAGCTTCCACCACCAGCACACAGCCAATGCCATTCTCCATTGTGGCAGTACTGGACATACTTTTCATTCAGAAGTAAAGCTCCTGCCACAAATAGCTTTACAGTTCCATTATTACACACTGCAAAATCATATTATTATAATAAATAATTATTACTGAAGCACTTACTTTTCTCGTCGGCGAGTATTTGTCTAACTAGGACAATAGTGAGTAATACCAAGCAGATACTAGATCTAGCCATGACTATTCTCCATACACTTGTGCATGCAAGCAAATCTAATGAGTACTGCAAATGCTTACACTTGTTGTGACTTAGTTTGGGTAATACGTTCATGTGTTGTATTTGCCAGTCTTTCGTTGTCATAGTTCACCCACAAACACAACAGTTGTGTGAACTGAGTAGGCGTTATGAAAGTGAAGCCTTTGTAGATACAAGGTTTCTATTTGTTTACTTTATATCACACCCCTATATAATACATTGTTTGGTGTGTGTACTGTGTGTTGCACTGCAGAGTGTTCTGAACATTGTTTGTGTGATGGCAAGAGTTCTACTCTCTTGGTTCCATGGATAACCATAATGACAATTAGCACATAAAATACAGGATACCGAAGTAATTTAAACTCGTAAAATTTTCAGCGAGTATATACATGCACATGAACAGATAGGACTATAGTCATCACTAGATCCATTAGAGGGACGAACATCAGCATTTGTAATTTCATCCTTTGTGGACAGACAATGAATCTTTGAATACAGCAACTGCATTCATGCAGAGCCAATAGAATGTATACTATACACACATGGCAATGCTGCCTGATTGTTGTATATGCTTACGCAATTCTTTCTTGAGGGAATATGTTTTGATCCACATGGCCAAAACAGCCATATAGTATTCAGCTGCCGTAATTTTGTACTATTGAACAAATTATTATACAATCAGTGTTATAATTTATATATAGGTTGTAATGATGTATTCATGTATTATGCGTGTCTGCACACTAGTGACCGTTACTCTGAAAAAGTCCTCTCTTTCCTTAATTACTGGCTTCCACCGTCACTGGTGGTGGGTTGGATATCTGGAGTGCTCTCGGCTTGGGCTTGATATTATCAATGACATCATAGTCACCAACTGCTTCATCACTTGTGGTCACAGTATCGTAGTTAGGATCTTGTGAGCTGACGTTCGGTTGTTTTAGGAATGTCCCATTGTAACTCTCATTCACTTTTGTTAGAATTCTGTAACAGAGGAAACAATTCTAGCACATGCCATGCATGTAATTTAATACCTTTGTTTTGTTGAACTTGAGTGCATTTTCTTTGTGACAGTACAAACCACCCACGCAATAACTGTCCCTACTTCTAGTAGTACAAGAAGCCCAATCACTGCTCCTAGTACTGCTAGAGTATGTACAGCATGGCTGAAAGTTTGGCATGTGATGACTAAGCTTCCTACATCACGTATAGGTGGCAGTTGTATAGTGTCTCCACAGTTCAGGGTGGTGCCATCATCTGTCACTGTAATCAACTTTTGGGTCAATAGAAGAAGTAGTACTTTTCGCCATTGCTCCTGTATAAACATTCGTACATTTAAAGTTCATCTTAAATATAGTGTTGTGCATTATTACCCTGCATTGGAAATCCTAACATATTGCAAACGGTGTCTGCCAGCACTTCATTGTAACAGATGGATGCCCAATGTCCCTGTGTACAGAAGTCCACTCGTCCCTCTCTGTTAGTGAAACCACCCACCAGTCTCACTGTTCCATCAGTGCAATTAGCTGTATAGCAACTCAGCATCAGCTTTGATATGCAAAAATGAATGCTCTTACCTGGTTGACATTTTACCCATCCTGCTCTATCACTACATGTACTATTGGTATGAATTCTGCACTCTCCTATGTTACTTTCCCCTCCAGCACAGGATGTGTCACCAAACATAAAGTAGGGTGGATTAGCTGTTGGTGTTGTATCACCTCCTTTCTTGGCTCCTGGTGATTGTAATTATAATTCAATGACATGTATAATTTATATCCCATACTTTGGCCGCTGAGTCCCAGTTGTCTACACACAACATTGGCCTCCACTCTTGACCATGTTCCACCACCAGCACACAGGGAATGCCACTCTCCATCATGGCAGTACTGGACATACTCTTCATTGAAACTACCATATCTTACTAGCCGTACAGTTCCATTTTTGCACACTGCAAAAACATATACAGATCATTAAAGTATTATGCTGAAGCACTAGCTTACCTTGCCCGTCCGCGAGTGTGTGTATAACTATAACAATAGTGAGCAATACCAAGCAGATACTAGCCATGACTATATAATATATTCTCCATAGCAGATTTGTTAGGTACTGTGCAAAGGCTAATGCATAGTCTTTTGTTGTCTTAGTCAACCCACCCACCCACCCACCCACACAAATAAACATCTTTCTAAACTGACTAGGCATTGATAGCCTTGTAGACACAAGGTTTCTTATTTCCCTTTATGGTAATGGTTAGCCTGCATGTTTGTTTACTTTAAGTCATATCCTCTCTCGTTCCCTGAGGGCATAACTCTGATAACAAAGTGTGCATGTGTGTATACGCATATCTGTATTGTATGTGTGCTGACTGTAGATAATAGTTAGTATAGTTCTCAAAATACGGTTTATTATTCATCTCTGACGCTAAGATTTGGTCCATTTGATTCAGTGTCTGTGATCAGAGCCTCGTTGCTGCTTGATACAAAAGCTGTAGGATAGCTCATTGTAATTGGTCTCTGTTCCGTCTTGGTGTCTTCATTCTTTTGCGGCTGTTTTGCCTTTCTTTTTTTTTACTGCGTAGGTGTGATCCTCGGCAATGAAGAACTCCTCTTCTCTCATACTGATTTCTTCCCTCACCGGTGGAGACAGATCAGCTTTGGCTGTGTTTGTGGGTGCCTGGCTGTATGTAGCATTGGCACAATTAATTTTGTCTACCTCCCAACCTCTGGGCTCTGGCTTCGTAATGATAAAAGTGTCGCCTTAACTATTATGGAACTTCCTGTTTCAGGTTTCACTAGCTGTTAAGGTCACTGTTTGTATATAAGTGGCGATAAACTATAACAATTCAACGACAACTGAACAACCCAGTATACGATACAAGCATGGAACTACACAATGCATACAGCTCCAGTGGACCCACCTACCAACAAGTTCCCAATGGCAATAAACAAGACCACACCTACTCAATACTGGAATGCGATTAGAACACTAATCGTTGCTCAAATCAGCTTAATCCTATAGACAAGGAACAAAAGTACTATGTAGTGGAGAGTGGAAGGTGCGAGGGTGTGGAGGGGGCAGGCTGTGACAGTATGTACAGTGAAGCTAGTAACTACGAAGTGCCAATGTCAAGCAAAACGGACAGCAAGGTGTGGCTGTGTGAAGAGGAGCACTCCACACTCAAGCATTGAGAAAACTGAACATTAATTTTGTGTATTATATTTTATACTGCATCATGTGACTCGTAGAGACCTTGTAATTTGTGTGTGTTTGTAATCAGTCTTTAGTAAATCTAGTATAGTTAATTACCATTGAATACTTTATCATGTGTCTCAGTAATTGGTACATTGATGTAATGTGAGTTGTGGTTGGAGTAATGTAATGTGTGTCTAAATAAATCTTATTGGTTAATTCTGGATTCTCAATCAACGTATAAAATGTATATACAGTCCAAATGATGTTCTTGGAATTCAGTTCCTAGGCACTATTATAGGTAAGCGCATATTGGTCCTGGTATAGATCCCCTGCACACTCCATTAACACAGACCTATCACTCCACAGCAGTTCATATTTTTTAACTGATAGAAAGCGTTTTACAATGAGTTCTTGAGTACAGTGACTGCATAGCCAATGGAACTTATTCTGTACACAGCAAATGATACGTTTGTTTATTGTCAGTCCCTGAAAACACAATAACATGTTCTACCAGTGTATTCTTTGACTGTTTTGACATTTATGACTGCGTGTGGTTTTACTGTGTATTGTGATTACTGTACAATCAGTGTTATGATAATTATGCATGCACAAGGTTGTATGAACCATAGCTACTAAATTAAGATGTCTGTATGATGAATGTGTCTCTACACACCATAGCTATAACTGTTGTTGCAAAGTTTATTCTCCTCCAACATTATTCTTTTTCTCCTTATTGACAGCTGCGTACATATGCTCTTCTGCATTGTAGAACTCATCTTCACTCTTACTGGCCTCAACCTTCACTGGTGGTGGGTTGGATGGTTTCGGTTTCTGTTTGTTGTGATCAATGACATCATAGCCTCCAATTCCTTTATCGCTTGTGGTCCCAGTATTGTAGTTAGGACCTAGTGAACTGTAGCTTGGTTCTTCTATTAGAGCTGTGTCAGTGTAGCTCTCATTCACTTGTGTTAGAACTCTGATAATTTAAGACAAAGTTAGCAACTTGTGTATAGTAAAATTGAATACCTTTGTTTTGGTGAGCTTGAGAGCCTTTTCCTTGTGACAGTACAAGCCACCCACGCAATAACTGTCCCTACTTCTAGTAGTACGAGAAGTCCAATCGCTGCTCCTAGTGCACTGGTTGTATTCTGTACAGCATAGTTGTGAGTTTGACACTTGATGACTAAGCTTGCCAGGCCTCTTGTAGGCATCTGCACTGAGTCTTTGCAGCTCAGTTTTGTACCATCATTTGTCACTGTACAATCAACTTTTGGATCAATAGAAGAATTAGTACTTTGCGCCATTACCTCTGTATATATAATGTACATATACGTAGATTTCATCCATCTTAATAATAATCGTGTGCATTATTACCTTCGATTGGAAATCCTAACATTTTGCAAAAGGTGCCTGCCAGCTCTAGATCTTCATTGTAACAGATGGATGCCCAATGTCCCTGTATACAGAAGTCCACTCGTCCCTCTCTGTTAGTGGTACCACCCACCAGCCTTACTGTTCCATTAGTGCAATCAGCTGTAGTAGCACTCAGTATCAACTTTGATACACAAAAGTTAATCCTCTTACCTAGTTGACATTTTACCCATCCTTCTCTATTATAACTACATGTACTACTGGTATGAATTCTGCACTCTCCTATGCTGCTTTCCCCTCCAGCACAGGATATGTCACCAAACATAAAGTAGGGTTGACTAGCTCTTGGTGTATCACTTCCTCCTTTCTTGGCTCCTGAAATTCAAGGTCACATGTATGATGAAATGCAAAACTAGCATACCTTGGCCGCTGAGTCCCATTTGTCTACACACAACGTTGGCCTCCACTCTCGTCCAGCTTCCACTACCAGCACACAGGGAATGCCATTTTCCATTGTGGCAGTACTGGACATACTCTTCATTGAAACTACCATATCTTACTAGCTGTACAGCTCCATTATTACACACTGCACAATCACATGCAGAGCATTAAATTACTTTATCTATTACTGAAAAACTTACCTTGCCCGTCCGCGAGTATATGTCCAACTAAGACAATAGTGAGTAATACCAAGCAGATACTAGCCATGACTATTCGCAATGCAAATCTATTAGCTGGTTATTTGTTATACGTACTCTGGCTATGATTCAATACATTTGCTTTCATGTGTTGCATTTGTCTGTCTTTTGCCGTATCAAGCATAACAGTTCTCTAAACTGAGTAGGCGTTGAATGAAAGTGAATGCCTTGTAGACACAAGAGTGTTTTGACAATAATAATTATGTCGATTCTATCAAACACGATATAGCCATTATAGAGCGATGAACAACTGCAGCCAGAACTGTTTGCTTCGTTTTCGTGGACAGTTTTAGTTGGATAAATCTGTGAATACAGTGACTGTAGAGCCAATTCAATGGTACAAGACGAATATACGCTGTCTGATAGTTAACTGTCAATAACATGATAATTATGGTTATAGATCCTTGAGGGAATATGTTTTAATTCATTTTTTACTTCATTGGTACCACAAGTAATTATAGTTTAAACAGCATAATCATCGTGAACAAATCATATTGTGTACAATCAGTGTTATAAAATAATTGATGTATAGTAATAATCTCGTATTAATTTAAGGTACGTGTTTGTATGATACACCACTAGCTACGCCTGTTAGTATTGTATAGAGAAGTCCTCTCATTCCTGGATTCCATCGTCACTGGTGGTGGGTTGGATATCTGGAGTGCTCTCCGCTTGGGCTTGAAATTATCAATGACATTATAGTCACCAACGGCTTCATTGCTTGTGATCAGTATCGTAGTTAGGATCTTGTGAGCTAACGTTCGGTTGTTTTAGGAATGTCCCATTGTAACTCTCATTCACTTTTATTAGAATTCTGTTACTGAGGAAAAAAATTATAGCACCTCCAATGTTTGAATTACCTTTGTTTTGGTGAACTTGAGTTCCTTTTCCTTGTGACAGTACAAGCCACCCACGCAATAACTGTCCCTACTTCTAGTAATACAAGAAGTCCAATCACTGCTCCTAGTGGATTACTGTGAGTGTCAGTGCACGCTGGTGTTGTGGTACTGGGTGGGCTACTGCTAGGGATAGCTGGATTGCAGTTGCAGTCTGGTGTATTGTCAGGTGGACTAGGGCATGTTCCGTTGATTGCTAGAGTATGTACAGCAGAGTTGAAAGTTTGACATGTGATGACTAAGCTTGCCATATCACATATGTGTGACTGTATAGTGTCTACACAGTTCAGGGTGGTGCCATCATCTGTCACTATACAGTTGACTTTTGGGTCAATAGAGGAGGTAGTACTATTCGCCATTGCCCCTGTATAAACATTCGTAGATTTCTTAAATAATCTTGTGCATCATTACCCTGCATTGGAAGTCCTAACATTTTGCAAACAGTGCCTGCCAGCTCTAGGTCTTCATTGTAACAGACGGTTGCCCAATGTCCCTGTGCACAGAAGTTGACTCGTCCCTCTCTGATAGTGGAACCACCCACCAGTCTCACTGTTCCATCAGTGCAACTAGCTGTATAGTATTATGCCATGCCATAATAGTATCAAAATGATTGCCAGTCGCCCTTACCTGATTGACATACAACCCATCCTATCTTATCATTTGCACATGTAGTAGGTGAATATATACTCTCCCTGCATTCCCGTATGTTACTTTCTCCTCCATCACAAGATGACTCAGCAAACATAAAATATGGTCCATTTACTGTGAGTGTACTACTATTCTTAATTGCTCCTAATCATGATGAAATCATATAATTAACGGCATGAGTATAGGAACTATAACATACCTTGGCCGCTGAGTCCCAGTTGTCTACACACAACATATTGGCCTCCATGCACTCTTGTCCAGCTTCTACCACCAGCACACAGCCAATGCCACTCTCCATCATGGCAGTACTGGACATATCTTTTAGCCAAATTATCATTACGTTCAAATAGCTTTACAGTTCCATTATTACACACTGCAATCATATCATATAGTCATAATGATGAATGATTTATTGCACTGAAAAACTTACCTTAATTGCCCATCCACGAGTATATGTCCAACTAAGACAATAGTGAGTAATACCAAGCAGATACTAGCCATGACTATTCTGACACACTTGTGAATGCAAGTAGATCTAATGGTGTTTGCACAGGCTAAGCATGGCACAATAGTGCATAATTATAACAGCTTTCTAAATTGAGTAGGCGTTGAATGAAAGTGAAGGCTTTGTAGAAACAAAGTTAAGTTCTTATTTCCCTTTATGGTAATAGATTGGCTTGTTTGCGTTTACTGTCTATAAGTCACACCCCTATTGTGCCCTGGAGGCATAATTCATTACACAAAATTGTGTGTTTTGCACTACAGTGTGCAGAGTGTTCTGAATATTTGTGTAATGGCATGAGTTCTAGATTGGTAATGATAACCACAATGACAATTATCGTATAGCGGGTTATTTTCGTATGGTGGAAATTTTCGTATTTTTCTTATCAGTAGAGCATCTCCAAAAATTAAAACTGCTAAATTGGTCTGGTACATTGATTCAACGTCACTATTTCAATCTAGAACTCTGTACGAAAATTGAAGGATAGTTCGTACGAAAATTTGCACCTACGAAAATTACCCGCTATACGGTAACACATAAACTACTGTAAACTCAGGATATCAAAGTTTGTACAGTTTTCAGAGTACGCATAATATAATTATGACTGCATGTAACAATCTTAGTTTCGTACTATATTATGCGTCTCTGCATACTATAGCTATGACTGTTACTCTGAAGAAGTGTTCTCTTTCCTTAATTACTGGCTTCCACCGTCACTGGTGGTGGGTTGGATATTTTGAGTGCTCTCGGCTTAGGCTTGATATTATCAATGACATCATAGTCACCAACTGCTTCATCGCTTGTGGTCACAGTATCGTAGTAAGGATCTTGTGAGCTGACGTTCGGATCGAATGTCCCATTGTAACTATCATTCACTTTTGTTAGAATTCTGTAACAGAGGAAACAATTATAGCATTGTTTTAATGAACTTGAGTGCCTTTTCCTTGACGGTACAATCCACCCACGCAATAACTGTCCCTATACTTCTAGTAATACAAGAAGTCCAATCACTGCTCCTAGTGCTGCTAGAGTATATGTACAGCATGGCTGAAAGTTTGGCATGTGATAGACAAGCGTCTTGCACCACATATGTGCAGCTGCATAGTGTCTCCACAGTTCAGGGTGGTACCATCATTTGTCACTGTACAGTCGACTATTGGATCAATAGAAGAGTTAGTACTTTTCGCCATTGCCCCTGTATAACACGTACATTTCATCTTAAATATAGTGTTGTGTATTTTATTACCCTGCATCGGAAATCCTAACATTTTGCAAACAGTGCCTGCCAATTCTAGATCTTCATTGTAACAGACGGATGCCCAATGTCCCTGTGTACAGAAGTCCACTCGTCCTCTCTGTTAGTGGAACCACCCACCAACCTAACTGTTCCATCAGTGCAATTAGCTGTAGAGCACTCGGTATCAACTTTGATATGCAAAAATGAATGCTCTTACCTGGTTGACATTTTACCCATCCTGCTCTACTATTACTATCACTACATGTACTATATTAGTATGAATGTTGCACTCTCCTATGTTACTTTCCCCTCCATTACAGGATGTTCCACCAAACATAAAGTAGGGTGGATTAGCTGTTGGTGCTGTACCACCTTCTTTCTTGGCTCCTGGTGATTGTAATAATAATTCAATGACATGTATATAATCTATATCCCATACCTTGGCCACTGAGTCCCAGTTGTCTACACACAACATTGACCTCCACTCTCGTCCATGTTCCACCACCAGTACACAGCCAATGCCACACTCCATCATGGCAGTACTGGACATATACTTTTCATTCGGAAATAAACCTCCTTCCTCAGATAGCTTTACAGCTCCATTATTGCACACTGCACAACCATATTATACAAATTATTACTGAAGCAGCACTTACTTTGCCCGTCCGTGACTATTTGTCCAACCAGGACAATAGTGAGTAATACCAAGCAGATACTAGCCATGACTATATATTCTCGATACAATTCAAGTAGATTTATTAGGTACTGTGCAAAGGCTAATGCATGACGTTGACATTAATTTGGTAGTATGCTTGCCTGTCTTATGTTGTCATAGTCCACCCACCCACCCACAAGCATAAACAGCGGTCTAAACTGAGTAGGCATTGATAGCCTTGCAGACACAAGGTTTCTTATTCCCCTTTATGGTAATGGTTAGCCTGCATGTTTGTTTACTTTAAGTCACATCCTCTCTCGTGCCCTGAGGGCATAACTCTGATAACAAAGTGTGCATATAATTATGCCATTGTGTATATACTGTGTGCTGACTGTAGCTAATAGAAAAGTGTTCTGAGTATACAGTTCTCAAAAACTTATATAATTTATGTTAAATTGCTAATGTGCTAGGATTTGGTCCATTTGTATGAGATCTAACATCATAATTATACTGAAACATAGTTAGAACACGGTAATGCGACCTGATTGTTATTATAATTTATGTATATTGCATGCATGTTTACACAATTCTTTACTTTCTTGAAGGGATGATTCACCGATGGCCTATAAACAACCATAGTATAGGAGCTAGTGCATGCACTCCTGATTATAGTATTCAGCATGCCGGAATTCTGTACATAATTATTCCACACATAGGTTGTAATAATTAGTTACGTATTCTGTAATATTATGCGTCTCTGCACACTAGCTATGACTGTTACTCCGAACCTCTCTTTCCTTAATTACTGGCTTCCACAGTCACTGGTGGTGGGTTGGATATCTGGAGTGCTCTCGGCTTGGGTTTGAAATTGTCAATGACATCATAGTCACTAACTGCTTCATCGCTTGTAGTCACAGTATCGTAGTTAGGATCTTGTGAGCTGACGTTCGGTTGTTTTAGGAATGTCCCATTGTAACTCTCATTCACTTTTGTTAGAATTCTGTTACTGAGCCAAACAATTATAGCACCTCCATACATGTAATTAATTATTATACCTTTGTTTTGTTGGACTTGAGTTCCTTTTCCTTGTGACAGTGCAAGCCACCCACGCAATAACTGTCCCTACTTCTAGTAGTGCAAGAAGCCCAATCACTACTCCTAGTACACTGGTGATTGGGCTTCTTGGATGCATGGTTGTATTCTGTACAGCACTGGTTGAGATACTACTGCTTGGGATTGGTGGATCACTGCTGTTGGCGGTAGTTTGATCTTCGATTATGTCAGAGGGTGCCATGCATAATGTCGATGAGTTAGGACATGTCTCACAGAACGATGGACACTCAACGGCTAAACCTCGAGCACATAACCCACTGTCAGTGATGTTCCCACAGCTCAACCTATTGTTGGTATCCATGGTGCAACTAACTTGTGGGCTTGTCGTGCTGATTACGTTTGACACTGCTGCTGTGAAACGTATACTTTACGTATGTAAATGTTTGCTTGACCTGATCATACTCGGTTCTTACCTTGGCTTGGAAATCCTAGCTGAGAGCAAACATGTCCAGCTAGTACTTGGTTGTAGCACATTGTACCCCATCGCTGGTTCTGACACACCTCCACTCGTCCTTGTCTTATGTTGGATCTGCCCACCAGTCGTACGGCTCCATCAGTGCAATCAGCTATAATTATTATAGATAGCTACCACTAGTTTTAGAGATAATAGCCGACCTGGATTGCATTTTACCCATCCTTGTTGATTACTGTTGCAATTAGATAAAGCTTCAATTCTTTCACACTCTGCTAATGCATTCTCCCTGCCAGAACATGAGCCGAAATTGAACCTGAAGAAACCGCCACTGATAGACATCGATGCTAGATTCCTATTAAACCCTTTTGTGGCTCCTGCACGTAAGTAGTAGTATTGTATTGTAGTATATAGAGCAATGCTAACAGTCACTGACCTTGGTCACTGTAACCGAGCTGTCTACACACTACGTTGGCTTCCACTCGGGAAAATGGTTTGCCACACAGCCAACGCCATTCTCTCCATCAAGGCAGTACTGGACGTAGCTTTTAGTCACTTGATCATCAAGACGTACTAGACGTAGAATTCCATTATTGCACGCTGCATGTGCAAAGTATCACAGAGGATTAAGTTACAGTATATATACATATTTACCGAGCTTGTCCGCCGATAGTTGTCCAACCAAAGCAAGCGTGACAAGCAGCGAACTGATATTTGCCATGACTATATTCTTGTGAATGCAAACAGATCTATACATGTAAATAATTATACCTATGATCGTGCAGTGTTAAGTAGGTTCAAGGTATAATGGAGTTGATGATAGTTTTTAGGTGTTGCATTTGTCTGTTTGGTTGGTATAGTTCAATGCATGCAAACATAGTAAATTAGACAGAGGTGCTTTCCATGTACGGTAACGCTTTTACCACTTGTACTATTTGCTATTATATTCCCCTATAGGTCATTGCTGCATGCATACACATTGTTGTGTCTGTATATAGAAGACAATCAGTATTTTAAAAAAATGCACTTACTATTTTTTGTTGCCTTCATTTCTTTGCCTTCTTTTTAGATGTGCATGTTTGGCTGTAAAACTGTAGTAGTATTATAGCATGAATACGTACATACTGAGACACTCGGTTTGGTGCACTATACATAGAGTATTTATATTCTCTATAATTAATTGATTATTCAACAGCTTATTTTATACCTTCACATCATTCCGTTAAACGGTTTTATCGTACGATCAGTGTTATGATACATGCACACTATACATTATGTTCAAGTTTTATAATGCATCTGTATGCACACTATAGCTATGACTGTTGTTACAAGGTTTATTCTCCTCCGACCATTGTTGCATGCTTCTTATTGACGGCTGCGTACATATGCTCCTCTGCATTGAAAAACTCATCCTTACTGGCCTCAACCTTCACTGGTGGTGGGTTGGTTGGTTTCAGTTTGGGCCTGTTGTGATCAAGGACATTATAGTCATCAATTCTTTCATCGCTTGTGGTCACAGTATTGTAGTTAGGACCTAGTGAACTGTAGCTCGGTTCTATAGGAGCTGTGTCAGTGTAGCTCTCATTCACTTGTAATAGAGCTCTGTTATAGCAAATAATAGGACACATTTTTAACAATTTGTAATTTAATACCTTTGTTTTGGTGAGCTTGAGAGTCTTTTCTTCTTTGTGATGGTACAAACCACCCACACAATAACTGTCCCTACTTCTAGTAGTACAAGAAGTCCAATCACTGCTCCTAGTGCACTGGTGATTGGGCTTGTTGCCTGGTAATTTTCCATGGAAGTGGTTGTGGGTGTTGCTAGAGTATGTACAGCATAGCTGAAGGTTTGACATGTGATAACTAAGCTTCCTGCACCACATATGTGCGGCTGTATAGTGTCTCCACAGTTCAGGGTGGTGCCATCATCTGTCACTGTACAGTTGGCTTTTGGGTCGATAGAAGAGATAGATCTAGTAACGTTCGCTATTGCTCCTGTATCAACATATACATAAATTTAATGTTCATCTTAATTAGACTTGTGAATTACCCTGTATTGGAAGTCCTAACATTTTGCAAACAGTGCCTGCCAGCTCTAGATCTTTATTGTAACAGATGGATGCCCAATGTCCCTGTGTACAGACGTCCACTCGTCCCTCTTTGATAGTGGAACCACCCACCAGTCTCACTGTTCCATTAGTGCAACTAGCTGTATAGCACTCAGCATTAACTTTGATATGCAAAAGTTAATACTCTTACCTGGTTGACATTCTACCCATCCTGCTCTACTATTACTTTTATTACATGGACTGGTATGAATGTTGCACTCTCCTATGCTACTTTCCCCTCCAGCACAGGATGTGTCACCAAACATAAAGTAGGGTGGATTAGTTTTTGGTGTTGTACCACCTCCTCCTTTTTTGGCTTCTGATGATTGTGATAATTCAAGGACATGTATGATGATATCATCAAAACTAGCATACCTTGGCCGCTGAATCCCAGTTGTCTACACACAACATTGGCCTCCACTCTCGTCCAGCTTCCACCACCAGCACACAGCCAATGCCATTCTCCATCATGGCAGTACTGGACATATTCTCTCATAAGGAAACCTCTTACCAGCTGTACAGTTCCATTATTACACACTGCACCTATAGAGCATTAAAATCATCGATAATTATTACTGTAAAGCACTTACCGCCAGCTTGCTCGTCCGCGAGTATTTGTCCAACTAGGACGATAGTGAGTAATACCAAGCAGATACTAGCCATGACTATTCTGACACACTTGTGAATGCAAGCAGATCTTGTTAAGCACTGTGCACAAGCAACTGTATGCATGGGTGGTTGACATTATTAGTTTTATGTGTACGATTGCTGGTCTTTTTGTTGTCATAGTCCAGCCAAACATAACAGCATTGAATAAAAGCGAAAGCCTTGTAGACATTAGGTTTCTTTTTTCCCTTTATTGTAATGGTTGTGTTACATTGTGTAATGTGTGTGCATGTGTACCGTGTGTTGACTGACTGTAACTAATAGCTGAACAATGTTAGTGTACAGCTCTCAAAGTACGCTGGATTAGAGTGAAGAACAGCAGTTGTTGTAATTTCAAACAGACAAACAAGTATTTTTTAGCTCGATAAATCTGTAAATACAGTGACTTTAGGAATGTGTACACAAAATCCAGTCTGGTTGTATGTTTAGGCATTTGCTTAGTTCCTTGAATGGACATTTTTTATTGTTTTGATTTAATGGTTCGGTTCACAGATGGCCTAAAGAGCGATAGTATAAATTGAACTAATTAATGTTATTGTGCATTTACATGCAATCAGTTTTATATAATAATTAATCATACACAAATGTTTTAGTTTCGTATATAAGTTGCTTGTATTATGCGTCTCTGCAACTATAGTCATGACTGTTAACTCCTTTTCTCCTTAATTACTGGCTTCCACCGTCACTGGTGTGGGTTGGATATCTGGAGTGTTCTCGGCTTGGGCTTGAAATTATCAATGACAGCATAATCACCAACGGCTTCATCTCCTGTGGTCACAGTATCGTAGTTAGGATCTTGTGAGCTTACGTTTGGTTGTTTTAGGAATGTCCCATTGTAACTCTCATTCACTTTCGTTAGAATTCTGTTACTGAGGAAAAAATTATAGCACTTCCAGCTTGTTGGAATATCACATATGTGCGACTGTATAGTGTCTACACAGTTCAGGGTGGTGCCATCATCTGTCACTGTACAGTTAACTTTTGGATCAATAGAAGTAGTACTTTTCGCCATTGCTCCTGTATAAACATTCGTACATTTAAACTTCATTTTAAATATGGTGTTGTACATTTTATTACCCTGCATTGGAAATCCTAACATTTTGCAAATGATGCCTGCCAGTTCTAGATCTTCATTGTAACAGATGGATGCCCAATGTCCCTGTGTACAGACGTCCACTCGTCCCTCTCTGTTAGTGGAACCACCCACCAACCTCACTGTTCCATTAGTGCAATTAGCTGTATAATTATCTCATACATGCAGTAATCAACTTTAACAAACTCTTACCTGGTTGGCAGTCTACCCATCCTTTTCTACTATTATCATCACATGTACTGGGATAACTAATGCCCTTACACTCTCCTATATCATATTCCCTTCCAGTACATGTGCCACCAATTATGAAGTAGGCAAAGGGGTGTTGATCAGCTGGTACTGTTGTACTTCCTCCTTTATTGGCTCCTGATATAGGATTGTGAACAAGGACATGTATAACAAGCAAAACTAGCATATACCATGGCCGCTGAGTCCCAGTTGTCTGCACACAACATTGGCCTCCACTCTCGCCCAGCTTCCACCACCAGCACACAGCCAATGCCATTCTCCATCATGGCAGTACTGGACATACTCTTTCATAAGGAAACCATACTCACCTTCTACTAGCATTACAGTTCCAGTATTACACACTGCACAATCACATGCAGAGCATTAAATTACTTTATCTATGATTATTACTGAAAAACTTACCTTGCCCGTCCGCGAGTATATGTCCAACTAAGACAATAGTGAGTAATACCAAGCAGATACTAGCCATGACTATTCTGACACACTAGCTTGTGAATGCAAGCAGATCTAATGGTGTTTGCACAGGCTAATGCATGGGCGGTTGACATTCAGTTATTATCTATTCATGTGTTGGATTTGTGTCTGTCTTTTGTTGGCATTTCACCCCAAAACATAACAGCTAGCTTTCTAACTGAGTAGGCATTGTAGACGAAAGGTTTCTTTTATTTCCCTTTATGGTAATGGTTGGCCTACATTTATTTGCTTTACAGTAATGAAGATGCAGCTTCATTGTTATTGATTGAGTGCAGTGATTACAGGAAAGCGATAATCGTAAAAATTGCTCAGTTCCTGGCATGGAAATTATTGTGGACCTATATCTTAATAGTCCCACAAATAATTCGAAGACCCAGTATTAACTGCAGTCAGTACATTCTTTGACTGTTTTAACCTTAATTCATGATTGCTGTATACTTGTGTTATGATGCATGAACAAGGTTATTAGTATATTTAATATGATGTGTTTCTACACACTGTAGCTATTACTATAGCTGTTATTGTATACAAGCCTTGCAATAAAAGTAACAGTGTGCAGTATTCATTGTGCAGTATACATTCTGATTGTTTTGTTGTACATTCATGCAACACTGTTGTATGAACATTTATAAAAGTGTAAGCTCCACTGTCTCATAGTTGAAGACTCTAATAAGACTATAGTGAGATATAAATATGAATACTCTACCACTATTGATTGTAATTCTTGTTGCCAGTTCTGAAACTGTTCAAGGTATGAACTTGTGTTTAATTTTTCGACTAACAGAGCAACAAGTTTACTCCCTCAGGCTGCATTGATGGAAAGGTACAGAGACTAGATGATGGTAGAGTCAATATTTGCTCTGATCAAGAATGGAAAACTGTATGTGAGAAAAACCCTGATGGTAGATGGAATGTCCGTAAGACTAATGTCGCCTGCAGACTGCTCGGCTACGCAGATAATGGTAATAATTATAGCACAATTATTCATAGCTTTAATGTATACACTATCTGATGAACTACAACATTAACAGGTGCAACTGTGAATCGAATGTGCTCAAATAAAACTGCTCAGACTAATTACATTAAAGTTCAAAAGTGCAATGGAACTGAGAATTTTCTCGAAGAATGTGGAATAGCCTCAACCGATTTTGAGGATTGTCGAAGTAATAATTGCAATAATGGTCAGCAAAGAATTCCTCTAATAACTTGTCTACCAGGTTTGTATTTAGTTTATTGCTTATGTATTAGGAGATTACAAATTACAGTGAACTGCACTAACGGGACTATAAGACTGGTGGATGGATCCACTGACAGAGAGGGACGAGTGGAGGTGTGTGTGGGCGGTCGCTGGGGAACTGTTCAAACAAACAATTTGCAAATGGTTGAATTTGTTTGCTCTACACTGGGTTTCCCAACTGAAGGTAGGGACAGTGAGGATTTTAATTTATGGTTGCATGTATGCCTAATTATATACTACTAATAATACAGGTTCAAAAGCAGTCAGTACTTTTGGCCATGGAACAGCTCCAATAAGAAGCTGTGTAATAATAAACAGCATCATTCACTGTGTGGACATTGCAGATGACAATTCCTTTGAGCTTGGAGTTGTATGCAAGACACACGTTGGTGATTCGATATCTGCAGTCTTGGGAGGAGTGATTGGTCTTCTGGTGGTTGCACTCCTAGGACTTGCTATTGGATTGACTGTAACTTGCTGTGTGTTGGGGAAACGCAGGTCACAGAAACAGCAACAAACAGAGTAAGTGTTTTCCCCATAATTATTTGCTTCAGTTTCAAGTATACATGCATACATGACGATGTACAGGTACAGCATTTCTCAAAGGCAAGAACTCTCAACAATTCTACAACCAATCGAACAACTCAGTACACAATGTGAGCACGGAAACACGCGATGAACACAGCTCCAGTGGACCGATCTACGAATAAATTGACAATGGCAATCAACAAGACCACACCTACTCAATACTCGAACGCGATGAAAGCCCAGATTGTTACTCAACACAGCTCAATGATATAGACAAAGAGCAGAGCTACCATGTTGTGGAGAGTGAAAGGTGTGAGTGTGTGGAGGGGGCGGGGTGTGACAGTGTGTACAGTGAGGCTAGTAGCGGCGAGGTAACAAACAATGTCGAGCAAAACGGACAACAAGGTGTGACTGTGTGAAGAGGAGTACTCCACACTCAAGCATTGAGAGAACTGAACATGCTCCGAATAATTATAGGGTTTGTATGAGTTATTTTTTACTTTATAGTGTTTCCTGTATCAGCCAATGGAATTTTATTTTGTAAAATGAGCAAGCATCAGTTTGTTTAGTGTCAGGTCCCTGATAACAATAACATATTTTAAGAATCCTAACAGTTGCGTACCTTTCATGGAGATTATCATGTACCTGTACTTTAACTATACAGTGAGCAACACCAAACAGTTACTAGCTAACCGTGACTATATATTCTCGATACATTATTTGTAAAAATAAGTACTGTGCACAGGTTAATGTATGATGATATAGTACTGCTTTCATGTTTTAGTCCACTCAAAGCATGATAGTCTTGTAGACAAAAGGTTTAATTCTTATTCCCCTGTATGTTGGCCTGCATGTTTACTTTAAGTTAGTTATCCTCTCTGGTGCCCTGAGGGCATAACTCTGATAACAAAGTGTGCGTGTGTGTATTGTACTGTGTGTTGACTCTCGCTAATAGCAGAGGGCTCTGAACAATGTTAGTATATAGCTAGTTCCCAAAATGAGGATGTTAAATTGTTACTCAATCTCTGCCGCTAAGAGTTGGTCCATTTGTGTCTGGTTCAGTGTTTGAGATAAGAGCCTCGTTGCTGCTTGATACAGCAGCTGTACGTTGTTCAACCAATAGCTCATCGTGATTGGTTTCTGTTTCAGTATCACTTCTAGTGCCTTCATTGTTCTGAGACTTCCTTACCTTTATTTTCTTTGATTTATCCACCACTGCGTAGGTGTGATCCTCGGCAATAAAGAATTCCTCTTCTCTCTTACTGGCTTCTTCCCTCACCGTGGAGACAGATAAGCTTTGGCTGTGTTTGTGGGTGCTTGGCTGTATGCAGTAACGGTATCATAGTTGTCAATTGCCGCATCATTTGCGATAATAACATTCGCATAGTTATGACCTCCGGACGGTATACTAGGAAGTGTTCCATCACGCCTCCTCGGTATTTAAGGAACGTATGTTTCATTCTTCTCATTCATGCCTGTGGAACTGCATGCATATAGTTAGCATACAATAAACAATAAACTAATAATATTATTGTTGGGAGATAACTGAGTTACACACACTTGATAGTTGGAGTTAGTGTTTTTCCTCCTAGCAACAACACCACAACTAATTAAAGTGATTATTTGTAGGACCACTAGAACACCAATAACTGCTCCCAATGCCACTGTAATGGCGCTGTCATCGTTAGTCATTTCTGTAATTGGACATGTACTCGAGCCTGTAGTCGAGGTCACTCGAGTAGATAGGACATTTGAAACAGTTGGGTAAGTACTTGGTTGATTTGGTGATGGTCAGCGATCCATCTAATGGTTTCTTCCCGGCATGTGCTAAGGGCCTATGAGTGTGATGATAAAAACCAAACCATATCCTACGTATGTACATTGCTACGTACATAGAATACGAATAATAATATAGTATCGTGATGTTGTTATAAGATGCTGCGTCAAATTAGGCCTCTTTCTGATGCACATAATTGTTATAACTGCTGTCAACAACATTCAGGAACTGAGTTTCAATGTTGTCCATCGTGTCATGCAACACCTGATATTTTTGTCAACTTGAAAAACAAACGACGCAACTTACCTTAAAAGGAAGCTAGAAATGACAGGCAGTTAGAAAGCGCCTCAAATAAGACTAACTAGTGAGATATGAACACTCTGCTATTGATTGCAATCCTCCTTGTTGCTTTTAAAGCTGTTCAAGGTAAATTTATTGTATTACTTCTGTTAGACTAGGATACAAGTTAACTCCCTCACAGGCTGCATTGATGGAAAGGTACAGAGACGAGATGATGGTAGAGTCAATGTTTGCTCTGATCAAGAATGGAAAACTGTATGTGAGAAAAACTACCAATGGAGTGTTTATCAAGCTAATATTGCTTGCAGACTCCTGGGCTACAATAATAATGGTACATTCTTCAGTATAATGACTGTATGCTTTGCTAGTCTTTGGGTCCCACAGGGGCAAGTGTGAGACGATCATGCTTTCCCTCAACCAGTCTGATGTACATTGATGTTAGTGAGTGTAGTGGAACAGAGAATACTTTTGAAGAATGTGGAATCAACCAAAGAGATGTTGGTGATTGTTTAGATTGCAGTGGTGGCAAAAGACATCCTGGAGTAGTGTGTCTACGAGGTAAACATTTTGCTCACAAGAGTTTGAGTATAATAATTTATGTATTACAGCCGACTGTGCTGATGGAGAGATAAGACTGGTGGGTGGGTCCAGCACAAGAGAGGGACGTGTGGAGGTGTGTGTGGGCGGTCGCTGGGGAACTGTTCAAAACAATAATTCCCAAATGGTTGAATTTGTTTGCTCTACACTGGATTTCCCAACTGAAGGTAGGAACAGTGAACATTTAAATAATAGTTGCCGTGAGTGCATACTATTTTGTAGGTTCAAAAGCAGTCACTACTTTTGGCCATGGAACAGCTCCAATAAGAAGCTGTGTAATAATAAACAGCATCATTCACTGCGTAGACATTACAGATGACGATTCCATGGATCTTGGTGTTGTGTGTAAGACACACCAAGATGTTATCAGTTCAGTTATTAATAGGACAATCAATCAAACCCTTCAGACATGTCCTGAACAAACCACGACCAGCGGAACAAATCAGCCAGCCACCACCAGCAGTGAAGTAGACCATTTCATTACATTAGCTAATAATGAAATGGTCGGTAGCTGTCCTACTGTCGTCTTGGGAGGAGTGATTGGACTTCTGGTGGTTGCACTCCTAGGACTTGCTATTGGATTGACTATAACTTGCTGTGTGTTGTGGAAACTCAGGTCACAGAAACAGCAAGCTGAGTGAGTTCATTGAGCATACGTTTTCATTGAGTGTGTTGCAGTTTCATATGCTTTTGGCAAAACAGCCAGTTGATTTTTGGCTTTTGTCCAATGTACAAATGCAGGTATTCTCAAGTGCAAGAACTCTCAACAATTCAACCACAACTGAACAACCCAGTGGACAATGTGAGCATGGAACCAAATAATGCCTACAGCTCCAGTGAACCCATTTACGAACAAGTTGCCAATGGCAATGAGCAAGATCACACTGTGGTATCCTGACTTCACACATATGTTATGTGTTCAACTTGTCATATTATGTATATCCTTATGAATTATAGTTATGTATAATCCAGAGAATGTTCTGGATTGTTTTTGGCCTCATGCTTACTGATATCTAGCTTGATTATGCAGTTCACTCCTGTTTAACTGTCCACGTGTCTGTGTTTCTTATTCAGTCAGTCATTTCGCCAGGGTGCAGCTTATCTGCACATCTGGGCAGAGACAGCGAACAATAGTAGCTATAAAGTTATACTACTTTTTCTCACTGATTCTCACTTTTTTTACTTGCTTGAAATACTCTGTCTGTTATAAAAGAACAGGATATTAAGTCTAAATGGTAAAATTCACGTTAGCTGAGTGGCTGTCCAATAGAAAACTGTATGCTAAAAAAACTACAGACTGAGATGGAGTATCCATGAGGCTAATGTCACATGCAGACTGCTCGCCCACGAAGATAATGATATTATATCATGAGTAATAACTTCTATATGCTCTGCTAGATACATACTTCACAGGGGCAACTACGGTGGCCCTGAGCGTTACTATTAGTTCACCTTAGCTACTTGATACTTCGCCTACCTTAGCTACTGGGTAGTTCGCCTACCTTAGCTACTGGGTAGTTCGCCAACCTTAGCTACTGGGTAGTTCGCCAACCTTAGCTACTGGGTAGTTCGCCAACCTTAGCTACTGGGTAGTTCGCCAACCTTAGCTACTTCGAAGTTGACCTTTGAACGGTATGTTAATGCTGCTGCTGGAGCCATGCAACTCAATATAAATGAGAGCTCCATGTATATATACAGGTACTGAGGATTATCTGCAGCCGGTTAGTGCTACCCTATGGGTAACAGCAATGCAAGATGAGAGTACCACACTTGATTCATTTGGAAGTTACATGTTATTCACAATACTAGCTAGTCTAATAGCTTGGGGCAATAGAGCTAGGATTAAGAGACCTTTTTCTTCTCTTCCCCCTCCCCTCTGAGAAAAGGTCTGGCCCTAGACTAATACAACACATGCAGTTCAAGTTGTTCACGTTTATATCTCCTAATCCCATTGCAGCACAAGAATTCTGTACTATACAATGGTTCTGGTGTGGTACTCTAGTCTTGCATTGCTGTTAGATAATCCTCAGTACCTGTATACGTGCTATGTAGCTCTCATTATTGATCTCTAGTCGCTATGTACAGTACGGCTACAGCAGCATTAAACAGAATTAACATGCAGTTCAAAGGTCAATTGCGAAGTAGCTAAGGTAGGTGAACTATCAAGCAGCGAAGGTAGGTGAACTATCAAGTAGCTAAGGTAGGCGAACTATCAAGTAGAACTACCCAGTAGCTAAGGTAGGTGAACTACCCAGTAGCTAAGGTAGGCGAACTATCAAGTAGAACTACCCAGTAGCTAAGGTAGGTGAACTACCCAGTAGCTAAGGTAGGCGAACTATCAAGTAGAACTACCCAGTAGCTAAGGTAGGTGAACTACCCAGTAGCTAAGGTAGGCGAACTATCAAGTAGAACTACCCAGTAGCTAAGGTAGGTGAACTACCCAGTAGCTAAGGTAGGCGAACTATCAAGTAGAACTACCCAGTAGCTAAGGTAGGCGAACTACCCAGTAGCTAAGGTAGGCGAAGTATCAAGTAGCTAAGGTGAACTAATAGTAACGCTCAGGGCCACCGTAGGCAACAGTAAGATGCGGCCATGCTTGGACTCAACCACTGAGAATTACATTGCAGTTCTGAGTTCAACGAAAAATTTGAACAATTTGGATTTGAACAATGTGGAATAACTTCAACAACTTTTGTGGATTGTGGTTTATTCTCCTTCAGCATTAGTCTTTTTCTCCTTATTGACAGCTGCGTACATATGCTCCTCTGTATTGTAGAACTCATCCTCACTTTTACTGGCCTCAACCTTCACTGGTGGTGGGTTGGATGGTTTCGGTTTCTGTTTGTTCTGATCAATGACATCATAGTCACCAATTCGTTCATCGCTTGTGGTCACAGTATTGTAGTTAGGACCTAGTGAACTGTAGCTTGGTTCTATTAGAGCTGTGTCAGTGTAGCTCTCATTTACTTTTAATAGAGCTGTACATGTTATGGCATAATTATTAATTATAGAACAAAGTTAGCAAATTATACCTTTGTTTTGGTGGACTTGAGTGCCTTTTCCTTGTGACAGTACAAGCCACCCACACAATAACTGTCCCTATTTCCAGTAATACAAGAGTCCCAATCACTGCTCCTAGTGCACTGGTTGAATTACTTCCAGTGGTTTTATTCCGTAAAGCATAGTTGTGAGTTTGGCATGTGATGACTAAGCTTGCCATATCACATATGTGCGGCTGTATAGTGTCTCCACAGTTCAGGGTGGTGCCATCATCTGTCACTGTACAGTCGACTTTTGGATCAATAGAAGAGTTAGTACTATTTGCCATTGCTCCTGTAACATACATAGATTTAACGTAAATAATCTTGTGCATTATTAACCTTCGATTGGAAATCCTAACATTTTGCATACAGTGCCTGTCAGCACTTCATTGTAACAGATGGATGCCCAATATCCCTGCATACAGACGTCCACTCGTCCCTCTCTATTAGTGATACCACCCACCAGTCTTATGTCTCCACCGTTACAGTTGGCTGTATAATTATCTCATGCAGTATTAACTTTGATTTGCAAAAGTTAATGCTCTTACCTGGTTGACATCTTACCCATCCTGCACTCTTACTACATGTACTGGTATGAATTATTGCACTCTCCTATGTTACTTTCCTCTCCAGTACATCTGCCACCAAACATAAAGTAGGCTAGTGATTGATCAGCTGCTGTTAGCGTTATACCATGGCACCTCCTATGTTAGCTCCTGAAGATGGTGATGGACTAATTCAAGGACATGTACAACAAACAGAACAAACGTACCTTGGTCGCTGAGTCCCAGTTGTCTACACACAACATTGGCCTCCACTCTCGTCCAGCTTTCACCACCAGTACACAGCCAATGCCATTCTCCATCATGGCAGTACTGGACATACTTTTCATTCGAAAGGAAATTTCCTTCAGATAGCTTTACAGCTCCATTATTACACACTGCACAATAGAGCATAAAATACTTTATTACTGAAGCACTTACTTTTCCTATTTGGACAAATATTCGCGGACGGGCAAGGTAAGTTTTTCTGTGCAATAAATCATTTAATTTAATGATATGATTGCAGTGTGTAATAATGGAACTGTAAAGCTATCTGAACGTAAGTATAATTGGGCATCCATCTGTTACAATAAAGTGCTGGCAGACACCGTTTGCAATATGTTAGGATTTCCAATGCAGGGTAATAATGCACAAGATTATTTAAGAAATCTACGAATGTTTATACAGGGGCAATGGCAAATAGTACTACCTCCTCTATTGACCCAAAAGTCAACTGTACAGTGACAGATAATGGCACCACCCTGAACTGTGTAGACACTATACAGTCGCACATATGTGATATGGCAAGCTTAGTCATCAAATGCCAAACTCACAACTCTGCTGTACCTACTCTAGCAATCAACGGAACATGCCCTAGTCCACCTAACAATACACTAGACTGCCCTAGTCCACCTAACAATACACTAGACTGCAACTGCAATCCAGCTATCCCTAGCAGTAGCCCACCCAGTATCACAACACCAGCGTGCACTGACACTCAAAGTAATCCACTAGGAGCAGTGATTGGACTTCTTGTACTACTAGAAGTAGGGACAGTTATTGTGTGGGTGGCTTGTACTGTCACAAGGAAAAGGAACTCAAGTTACATGTACAGGTACAATACTTCTCAAGTGCAAGAGCTCTCAACAATTCAACAACAACTGAACAACCCAGTGGACAATGTAAGCATGGAACCAAATAATGCCTACAGCTCCAGTGGACCCTTATACGAACAAATTGTCAATGGCAATGAGCAAGACCACACTGCGGTATCCTGACTTCTTCACATGTATTTATGTATTCCTCTATTCATTGGTATCCTTATAATAATTATCTTCATAGATTGTGTGTTTGGTCTCATGCTTACTTATCTAGCTGCAGTTAACTCCTGTTCAACTTGTTTTTTCTGTTCATGTGTCTGTGTTTCTTATTCAGTCAGTCATTTCGCCAGGGTGCAGCTTATTCGCAATGACATCATTTGTTATGCAGAATCTGGGCAGATACAGAAGCTAAAGTTACCGTATAGAGGGTAATATTCGTGGTTTTCGTTGTTGAAGGTCTGACCACGAATATTTCACCCACAAATGAAGCGACCTTGCCTACCTACTTGCGCTAAATGTAGTTAGACCTTCGGTCTTATAGAGACCTTGCAATTCTTGTGTGTCTATTTGTGTATTTATAATTTTTAGTTAAGTTAGTTAAGTATAGTGACTCAGAACTCTCTTCTCTCCTTTGAATACTTTATCACAGTCTCAATGATGTGAGGTAGCTACTAATGTGAGTTATGATTCCAGTGATGTAATGTGTGTCTAAATAATTATGGTTCTGATTCTCCAAGCTTTACCTATACAATAATCGAACTTTAGGATTCTATTTCGATGTACGACTGCTGGTGGGGCCTACGGTACCCGTCAGCACTGAGTTGTAATTTTATCTTTTTTGACTGATAGAAAGCATTTTACAATAAGTTCTTGAGTACAGTGACTGCATGCATAGCCAATGGAACTTATTCTGTACACAGCAAGTGATACGTTTGTTTAGTGTCAGTCCCTGAAAACACAATAACATGTTCTAGTAATTCTAACAGTTGCTCAATAGTAGCCCTAGAGATAACTTTCAAGAAGACCCAGTATTCGATTATTTTTACCTCATGATTCAACTGTGTGCATTGCGATTACTGTTGTACAATCAGTGTTATGATGTTGTTGAGATATACCCATCAACTCTGCATGTTTGTTTACTATAAATTATGTACGAGCTCAAAGTGTGTTTATGTTGCACTTGGATTGGATAATAGAAATAACACAATAATGTTTGCATACATAATTAAATAGATTGTATAGTTGAGTAAAGAAATCCAAAGATCCAGGAAGTAATCCATACTCAGGAACTGTTTTCTGTTGTTCAGTAACATGAAGCTGCAAAAAGACATGGAATTCATCAAACAGGCCTTCATTCTGCTGGTAGTGCTAACAGTATTTCCAAGAACTCACACAAAGTAAGTAACATAATTATACCCGATGAGTCAAGTCAGTGTCAATTGTGCATGCACTCACAATGGATCTATAGGCTGTTCTCATGGAGATATTCAACTGGAGAACAGTGGTGCTATACAAGTTTGCTATAGCAACGTGTGGAAAAGTATCTGTAGAAATGGTGCATGGTCAAGTGAAGAGGTAAATGTAGTCTGTAGCCAGCTTGGATACAGCAACCAAGGTACGTGCTTTATAGAGTTATAACTTTGAGTGAAACTCTGCAAATTGTATATAGGTGCTAGTGCTTCGCATGAGTGCCGCTTGGCTGATACCAATGGATACCTCAGAAATATTAATTGTCGTGGTAGCGAAAACAAATTATTCGAGTGTGGCTTCACACTTAATTCTGAATGTAATCAAGATGACAATTGCAAAAACGAAGATAAGAGGTCTGCCACTGTAATATGCTCACCAGGTACAATGCTAATTATACACTATATATAACTCTCATGTAAGTTTTCACTTCATGTAGCAAACTGCAGTAATGGTGAAGTGCGTCTGGTGAATTCAAGAGTGCATGGAGTGTTGTCTCAATAGTCGGTGGGGAGGAGTATGCAGTGTAGGGTGGTCAGAAGCAATGGCGGGTCTCCTTTGCTACAAACTAGGATTCTCTAATGGTAAGAATAGTTTGAGATCATACCTGATTTGTGTTGAACTTAATGTAACTTTACAGTGGCTGTGATGACAATCCTTAACCCATAACCCACAAACTTCTTCACAACTCGAGTGCACAATATCCGACAACGGGAATGTCAGCCGTACTGCTACCAGTGATTGTGACATGGAATTGAGAGTGATGTGTCTAGAGCAAGATTTTGTTACCCGACTAGTGAACCAGGAATGTACTACGAACTGTGAAACAATGTCAACTAGCACGGAAGTTAGTGATGATCAGTCAACAGTGCCAACAACTGAGAACGTTTCTCAGGGAAATAATCAAAACTGTTCCATTGCATCTAGTGCCACAAGCAAAGTAGAACAACCCTCTAGCAAAATGGTGGAAAACAATAACTGTACATGTCCTATTGCTGCCTTGGGAGGAGTGATTGGTCTTCTGGTGGTTGTACTCGTGGGACTTGCTATTGGATTGACTGTAACTTGCTGTGTGTTGGGGAAACGCAGGTCACAGAAACAGCAAGCTGAGTGAGTTCATTGAGCATATATTTTCATTGAGTGTGTTGTTGTTTCACAATTGCTTGTTGATTGTTGATAATAATTATTATTAAAGGCACTATTAATTTGGCTTTCTGGCTTTTGTCCATGCATGCAATGCAGCAACAGTTCTCAAGTGCAAGAGCTCTCGACAATTCTAAACAACCCAGTGGACAATGTGAAAATGGAATCAAACAATGCCTACAGCTCCAGTGGACCCATTTACGAACAAGTTGCCAATGGCAATGAGCAAGATCATACTGTGGTATCCTGACTTCTCCGCATGTATTTTATGTGTTCAACTTTACATTATGGTTATCTTTATATTTATAATAATATGGATTGTTTTTGGTCACATGCATGCTTACTTATCTAGCTTGATTGTGCAGTTCACTCCTGTTTAACCTGTCGATCCACGGCACGGGAATAATGGGATAATGAGTAAATAGCTTCTATAATTATGCTCTGCTAGACACATATATGTAGATCTACTTCACAGGGTCAACCGTAAGACGACCATGCTTGGACTCAACCGCTGAAAATTACATATGGGAACGAACTTTTTTGAGTGTGGATGGTCGCTGGAGTACTATGTTAATTCATAACTGGTAGAATATAATTATTTACTCTACGCTGGGTTTCCAAACTGAAGGTATAAGGACAGTGAACACTCAAATCATGCAGCTAATAGTTGCCGTGTGTGTCTAATGATTATAAGGTCAGAAGCAGTTATTACTTTTGGCCATGGAACAGCCCCAATAGAATTAGCTCCTCAGGCCACTGCATAGACATTGCAGACCGGTCTGTTGAGAGCGAAGACATACCAAGATGGTATCGGTTCAGTTATTTATAGGACAATCGATCAAACCCTTATTCAGACGAGTCCTGAACCAACTACCATCAGCGAGTCAGCCAACCACTAACATGCAGCCAGCAAACCATGACCAGCGGAACAAATCAACCAATCACTTACAGTGAACCACCAGCAAAACAAGTCCACGATTATACAATGAAAATTAATGGTGAAGCTGTCCTATTGCTGCCTTGGGAAGAGTGATTGGTCTTCTGGTGGTTGTTCATAGATTTGCTGTTAGATTGTGTGTTGGAGAAACGAAGGTCACAGAAACAGTGAGCTGAATGAGTCTCCATGTGGAACGTATAGATCTATGTTTTCATTGAGTGTGGTTTATATTGTTGACAAAACAGCCAGCTGATTTAAAGGCACTGTTTGGCTTATTTTCTTTCTGGCTTTTATCCACTTTCAGTTCTAATTATGAGCATTTGTTACAAATGCAGGTAGATATATATAACATTATAATAATCCATGTCTAGTTGCTGTTTAGTATAACAAGAAGCTGCAGAAAGACATGGAGATCATCAAATTGTCATTTATTGGTAACACTCGATATTTTTTTTATCTAAAATTATACCTATAGTGCTTGTTGAACAGTAAAAATAATAATTATGTGTATAATTTATAGGCTATTCTCATCATGGAGATATTCGACTGGAAAGTGGTGATGGTCTACTGAATAGTAATGGTGCTGTAAAAGTTTGCCATGACAGAGTGTGGAAAAATATGTGTAGAAATAATAGATGGTCAAGTGAAGAGGCGAATGTAGTCTGTGCTCAGCTTGGATAACAGCAACCATAGCATGTGTTTAAAGTTCTGTACCTTTGAGTGAAAACTGTATAGGTATACTAATTATTCGTGTTGTGGAAACACAGGTCACAGAAACAGCAAGCTGAGTGAGTCCACTGAGCGTATGTTTCCGTTGTAAATGTTTGTTGATTAATTATGAGTATTTTTATACTTTCAGTTTATCAGTTTATAATAACAATACATACATGTCAGACAGTATACAATATTTCTCGTGTCTAATAGATGTCTAAATAGATCATTATGAATTGTTGTATAAAAATCACGGAATTGTGACTTTGAAATCTATAAATATAAGCAACTTAGAGATTCAACCTGACAGGATTACAAAATGATGATTCAACTCATCACAGTATCTCTTCTGTTTTTAGGAACACAAGTGTTGTTAACACAAGGTACTGTAGTATTTGGATACTGCATGTAACTATAGCATGTGTCTAATGTTTATACAGCTTGCTTTCATGGAGATGTTCAATTGGTAAACGTTAACAAAATTGTCGAGTTCTGTTATAAGGGAGAATGGAGAAGGATCTGTGTGTCTGATGATTGGGGCAACGTTGAGGCCAACATTGTCTGCTCTCAACTTGGATACAGCAATCAAGGTGTTACTATAATAGCTTTTCTTAAGAGTGATATAGTCACTGTAAATTGTTGCTTATATAGGTGCTACGACCAGCGATGTTAGTATTAGTGAGAATTCACCCTATATGTTTTTAAGATTTGTCAACTGTGATGACTCCGATGCTAATATTGATGAGTGCTACTATGAAGCTCGTGCTGGCTGTAATAAAATTAATAAACACGCAACAGTTCAATGTTCAAGTGGTAAGCATTTCTTTAGACATTGCTTAATATATATAATAGTTGTGCGCAGATAATTGTACTGACAGTGACATTCGATTTGTGGGTGGAGCTACTGACAACGAGGGAAAAGTTGAAATGTGTACAGATGGCCGTTGGATGGCAATTTGCAGCAACGGATGGACTGATCAAGATGCTGGACAGATGTGCCAAAAGTTTGGATTTGCTAGCATTGGTAGGTTCATAATAATTGGCTGGTTTCACCTATCTCTACTCTTCTGTGCAGGAGCTGAAGTGCTTGTATTCAACCCACGAAGAGTACCAACCATCAACTGCACTATAAGCGATTCTGGCAACCTCTTTTGCAATGAATCATGTGACGATGACACAACAGACCTAGGGATTCGTTGTGTCAGGCAGGAAGTTCTGAACCAAGTTACTAATTCCACAGACTTCTCGTGTGATTACTGTAATATGACAGTTAGTCCCTCTGTTAGCCATGTACAGGGTAATGCTATGTTCACAGATACAGTATCCTCTATGGAGTCGTCATGTGGTACTGAGTCAAGCACTACAGCACTGGGAGTAATAGTTGGTTTATTGGTGGCTCTGCTGGTGGTGTTGTTGATTGTTTGTGGAGCAATGTGGAATCGCATATCACAGAAAAATAAACAAATGTAAGTTCATACTACTCTACTTATGTTTGTCATTTTAACTGTTCTTGAGCATTTTTGTCCTGCGTCTATTGTACACAGTTATGTAATTCATGCAGCTGTATCTCATCAGAAACTAACAAACTCTCAACAATTCAACGGCAACTGAACAACCCAGTATACAACACAAGCATGGAACTACACAGTGCATACAGCTCCAGTGGACCTACCTACGAACAAGTTGACAATGGAAATGGACAAGACCACACCTACTCATTACTGCAGAACACGAATCGTCGCTCAAATCAGCTCAATCCTGTAGACGAGGAGCAAAACTACCATGTGGTGGATAGTGGAAGGTGTGAGGGTGTGGAGGGGGCGTGCTTTGATGGTGTGTACAGTGAGGCTAGTAACTACGAAGTGCCAATGTCGAGCAAAACGGACAGCAAAGTGTGGCTGTGTGAAGAGGACTACTCCACACTCAAGCATTGAGAAATTTTGTACACTTGCATTGTGATTAAAATGTTTACTATACCTTAAAATTATAGAGGCCTATGCAATTTGTGTATAATTATTTTTAAGGAAGTGTTATTGATTAATTCTCTCCCATGCTGCATGCATTGAATATTGATTGCTGTTACCTAGCTACTATAATGTATTGGATGGTGTTGTGTTGTTATTTGTGTCTAAGAGATCATAATTATTGATTTTAATACGTCTTGAAATCAGTTCCTGCAATATGTTATAATGATCTCTTTTTCAGTGGTTGCTGTGTATACAATGCCAATTACATACACAAGCATGCGCATACATTAACACACATACACACACACACACACACACACACACACACACACACACACACACACACACACACACACACACACACACACACACACACACACACACACACACACACACACACACACACACACACACACACACACACGTGCACACACACACACACACATGCACACACGCATGCACAAATCAAAGCCTTATAATTATTATCACACTGGGTTTCCCGGCATGTGCTAAGAGCGTATGGTGTGATGATAAAAACCATGCGACGTATACGTGCTTACACACGGCAACTATTAGCTGAGTGTTCACTGTCCCTACCTTTGGGAAACCCAGCGTAGAGATAATAATTATATTCTACCAGTTGTGAATTATGCATAGTACCCCAGCGACCACCCACACTCAAAAAATTCCATTCCCATATGTAATTATCCGTGGTTGAGTCCAAGCATGGTCGTCTCACGGTTGACCCTGTGAAGTAAATCTGTGTAACTATCTAGCAGAGCATAATTTGTTATATTTGTTAACTGTCTTCACTTAAATATTCTTGTTTGCAGCAAGGGTACAATAGAACACACACACAAAGCACAGTACTTATAGATAGATGTTACCACTAAGTACAGTTCCAATTCTAGCTATAGATTGTTCTAGATCATTACAGATACAATACACTACAGCTACTTCTAGATAGTTCCAGTGGATACTACACTATTTACTCATGATTTGATACTATTATCCTCGTGCCAAGCATGCAGTCTGCATGCGACATTAGCCTATATACTTACTTATTACTCCATCTGTGGCTTTTTTGACATACAGTTTTTTCATTCTTTGACTAGAGCAAATATTTACTCTAGTCTAGACTATACCATCATGTACCTCTCCATCAGATTATGATAGGCAGAGTATTACACGACATGCGGACAGCAAGTAAAAAAAGTTAGAATCAGTGAGAAAAAGGAGAGTACCGTATAGCGGGTAATTTTCGGGGGAAAAATATTCGTGGTTGAGTCATTTTGTGGATACTATTTTCGTGGTTGCTGCTTGCACTGCAGGTAAAGGTAGGCAAGGTCGCTTCATTCGTGGGTAAATATTCGTGGCCAGAGCTTCAACCACGAAAACCACGAATATTTTGCTTCACGAAAATTACCCTCTATACGGTAACTTTAGCTTCTGTCTCTGCCCAGATTCTGCATAACAAATGATGTCATTGCGAATAAGCTGCACCCTAGCGAAATGACTGACTGAATAAGAAACACAGACACGTGAACAGAAAAAACAAGTTGAACAGGAGTTAACTGCAGCTAGATAAGTAAGCATGAGACCAAACACACAATCTATGAAGAAAATTCTACATAATTATTATAAGGATACCAATAAATAGTTGAATACATAAATACATGTGAAGTCAGGATACCGCAGTGTGGTCTTGTTCATTGCCATTGACAACTTGTTCGTAAATGGGTCCACTGCAGCTGTATGCATTATTTGGTTCCATGGTCACATTGCACACTGTATTGTTCAGTTGTGGTTGAATAGCTGAGAGCTCTTGTCTTTGAGAACTGCTGCTGCATTTGCAGTATGGCAAAAGCCGGAAAGCCAAATTAATAGTGCCTTTAAATAAACTTATTCAGCTGGCGGTTTTGTCAACAAGCATGAAACAACAAACACTCAATGGAACACATATATGCTCACAGACTCACTCAGCTTGCTGTTTCTGTGACCTGCATTTCCCCAACACACAACAAGTTACAGTCAATCCAATAGCAAGTCCCACGAGTGCAACCACCAGAAGACCAATCACTCCTCCCAAGGAGGCAATAGGACAGCTTCCCAACATTTCATTAGCTGATATGGATTGGTCTACTTCACTGGTGGTGGTTGGCTGATTTGTTTCACTGGTGGTGGTTGGTTCAGCACACGTCTGAAGGGTTTGATCGATTGTCCTATTAATAACTGAGCCAATAACATCTTGGTATGTCTTGCACACAACACCAAGCTGAAAGGAATCATCAACAGACTGGTCTGCACTGTCCACACAGTGTAGGGAACTATTCATTATTACACAGCTTCTTGTCGGAGCTGTTCCATGGCCAAAAGTAGTGACTGCTTTTGAACCTATAACACAATTATTAGACGCACATGGCAACCATCATTTTCCCTACCTTCAGTTGGGAAACCCAGTGTAGAGCAAACAAATTCAACCATTTGGGAATTGTTTGTTTGAACAGTTCCCCAGCGACCGCCCACACACACCTCCACTCGTCCCTCTCTTATGCTGGACCCACCCACCAGTCTTATCTCTCCATCAGCACAGTCAGCTGTAATTATATACCTAATTTCACATCTTATAATGTAGCTATATAGATAGACATCTATTATACTGTACTGTATATAGCACTATAGCCACTAGGCAGGCATGGAGGAGTAATTTCTCTTTCGGCACTAGAGGATTATATTTCATGCACTTTCTGTATAAATGTTACCTCAATAGCCTCTGTTCTGGGCCAATAGAACGAAGTTGAAGCTATATATAGAGACAACGAGGCTGGGAACTAATACTACCACAGTTTTAATAACATTGAGGTGATAAACAATGCTACAAGAATATACTACATTCGGTGTGCTATAGAATAATAGCTTGATCGATTTTCAAAGCCCTTTCAAGATAATCATATTTCGTTTACTTGGATCACGGTACACATACATGCACAAGTCCAATATACATGCATGACTAAAAAGCTACTCTCATCATAGAATAGCAATTGCAAGTATACCCTCTATATATGAAAACACATCTTCATAAGATAGCAATGACCACCCTGCTTTTTATTTTGCCTATAATAATAATTGACTATTCTCAAAAAGTCAGCCTGTTTGGTGTACGGTGTCACTACCCATTATTCCAGTTTAAAGACATCAATTTATTTGTGATAGCACTACCTGAGGTAGCCTCATTCCCAGCCTCGTTCTCTATATATATAGCTTCAACTTCGTTCTATTAAAAAAAATTGGCCCAGAACAGAGGCTATTGAGGTAACATTTATACAGAAAGTGCATGAACTATAATCCTCTAGTGCCTGCCTAGTGGCTATGTTATAGTTAAACAATGGCCTCGAGTGGTATATTTGATTTACACGCGAGAGTAATCTGATAAACCACGAGGCGCAGCCGAGTTGGTTTATCTGATTACAAGGCCATAGTTTAACTGGCTTGTACTATGTTTAGAACTGTACTACTATGTTTAGCTACTTCCTGTCATGCTTCTTCAATGAATATGCTTATAACTACTGTTTGACGTCACTGTTGCTATAGCTATGCAATGAATTTGCTATTTTTTTAAAAAGCGATGGCTGATTCAAGCAAGCGTCTATGATTCAAGCAAGCAATTGTGAAGGCTGTGTTTCTGCATCTTTATAGAAGGCACTTCAAGAAAGTACACTGGTGCTACTTGTCTACAAAGAGTGCAAATGTACCCCAAAATATCATTCCACAAGCCTACTGTACTGGCCCAGTGCAGTGCAGTCTCTTTAGTCTGAGAAACACTTGGCAGTCTGGACCCTTCTTACTGCTCCTGGTCCCATGCAGCAATGTAATAAGCAGGTTGTGACAACCAATGTTGAAAGTTGAAAAAAAGCAACACAAACAAACCAGTATCGTTCGATTCACGATCACGGAGTTCTTCCAAATTTGCCTCCTTTTTGGAAATATTTATCGCTCGAACTTGGCTCTTTTTATGTTGACTAAAATCATTAGTATAGTAGTCTGTTTTGTATTGAATTCTCTCTAACTCTAATATTGCTAATATTGATTGAATTGAGTAGTGTGTCATTGTTTTAATTGAAACAGTGTGTCAATTTTGTTGCAAAGGTGGGATACTGCATTCAGTTCTAGCTGTACATGTAGTTTGACCACAGCCATGGTATATGGCAGTTATACACTAGGGTATAACTGCCATATACCATGGCTGTGGTCAGACAGGTTGTATAAGTAGTATAAACTACAACTGAAGCCTTTGATCTTTGGTGCAACCATAGTACAAAGTGCTATATACAGTACAGTAATAGATGTCTATCTATAGCTACATTATAAGATGTGAAATTAGGTATATACACTCTGAGGGTCAAATTATGCTAATTTAGTGCTCTATTATTCTCAATTATGCTAGTTGCTAGAAGTCTACCTATATAGCCCTAGAAGGGACACCACACCCTTCATAAGATTAGTATGAAAAAGCATTCTCACAGGAAAACCATTGGGTGTATTGGTGTGTGTCTTTTATCTTGTACCTTATCAGTTTAGTCATGTGTTGTGCATCAACATTATGAAATTCACAGTTTATAGCTTCCATCTGGAGTAGTCCCCATGGGACCTGAATTATACCCTATATGAAGTTGTAGTATCCCACAGACACTTGATTCTGACAATATCAACAGTCTATACACAAATGCTCTGCATGGTTGCAACAAAGTGCTTTTAAACTTGACATCCCACTAAAATAATCTGGGATTCTCTGGGGAAACGGTGATCGAGAGCATAACTACAATCTGTTACAAATGTTAGCAATTCCATGTGATGCCCAGCCAATACTTCATCAAGTCGAATTCCCTCTTTTTAATGTAATACTGAGGTAAGTGGAATAGAAGTTAATTGCTAATTTTTCGTGAATGCGTGTATATATACATGCAAAGTATTACACACTCAGTACATATACTGGTGATGGAATGTGTTTAGAACACTCCATGGCATCACTGTGAACAGTGAACTGCATACATGTAAATACTAAAACACTGGCAATACCCCTGGATATGTTTTGAGCTACAACACTGTAATCCACTGGCATCACTGGTATCACTATATGAACACTGGCTTCACTGTAAACACTGTATCACTGGCATTACTGGCATCTCTGGAAACACTGGCATCACTGTGAACACTGGCATCACTGGAAACACTGGCATCATTGGTATCACTGGTGAATACTGGCATCACTGGTATCACTGTGAACACTGTGAACACTGGCATCATTGGTATCACTGTGAACACTATGAACACTGGCATCACTGCAAACACTGGCATCACTGGCATCACTGTGAACACTGGTATCACTGTGAACACTGTGAACACTGGCATCACTGGAAACACTGGTATCACTGCGAACACTGGCATCACTGTGAACACTGGCATCACTGTAAACACTAGTATCACTGTGAACACTGGTATCACTGGTATCACTGGCATCACTGGGATCACTGCAAATACTGGAATCACTGTAAACACTGGTATCACTGGCATCACTGGGATCACTGCAAACACTGGCATCACTGTGAACACTGGAAACACTGGAAACACTGGCATCACTGTGAACACTGGAAACACTGGTATCACTGCAAACACTGGCATCACTGGAAACACTGGTATCACTGGTATCACTGGGATCACTGTGAACACTGGCGTCACTGTGAACACTGGCAACACTGTAAACACTGGTATAACTGTGAACACTGGCATCACTGCAAACACTGGCATAACTGCAAACACTGGCATCACTGGGATCACTGGGATCACTGTGAACACTGGCGTCACTGTGAACACTGGCATCACTGTGAACACTGGCAACACTGTAAACACTGGTATCACTGTGAACACTGGCATCACTGCAAACACTGGCATCACTGTGAATACTGGCATCACTGTAAACACTGGTATCACTGGCATCACTGGGATCACTGCGAACACTGGCATCACTGTGAACACTGGAAACACTGGAAACACTGGCATCACTGTGAACACTGGAAACACTGGTATCACTGCAAACACTGGCATCACTGGAAACACTGGTATCACTGGCATCACTGGGATCACTGTGAACACTGGCGTCACTGTGAACACTGGCAACACTGTAAACACTGGTATCACTGTGAACACTGGCATCACTGCAAACACTGGCATCACTGCAAACACTGGTATCACTGGCATCACTGGGATCACTGTGAACACTGGCGTCACTGTGAACACTGGCAACACTGTAAACACTGGTATCACTGTGAACACTGGCAACACTGTAAACACTGGTATCACTGTGGACACTGGAACACTGGCATCACTGGAAACACTGTAATCACTGGCATCACTGGCATCACTGCAAACACTGGCATCACTGTGAACACTGGCATCACTGCAAACACTGGCATCACTGTGAACACTGGCAACACTGTAAACACTGTGAACACTGGCATCACTGCGAACACTGGCATCACTGCGAACACTGGCATCACTGGAAACACTGTAATCACTGTAATCACTGGCATCACTGTAATCACTGGCATCACTGCAAACACTGGCAAACACTGCGAACACTGGCATCACTGCAAACACTGGCATCACTGCGAACACTGGCATCACTGCAAACACTGGCATCACTGCGAACACTGGCATCACTGCGAACACTGGTATCACTGGGAACACTGGCATCACTGTGAACACTGGCAACACTGTAAACACTGCATGTGAACACTGCCATCACTGCGAACACTGGCATCACTGCGAACACTGGCATCACTGCGAACACTGGCATCACTGGAAACACTGTAATCACTGGCATCACTGTAATCACTGGCATCACTGCAAACACTGGCAAACACTGCGAACACTGGCATCACTACGAACACTGGCATCACTACGAACACTGGCAACACTGTAAACACTGGCAACACTGTAAACACTGGTATCACTGGGAACACTGGGATCACTGCGAACACTGGCGTCACTGTGAACACTGGGATCACTGTGAACACTGGCATCACTGCGAACACTGGCAGCACTGCAAACACTGGCATCACTGCGAACACTGGCATCACTGCAAACACTGGCATCACTGCGAACACTGGCATCACTGCGAACACTGGTATCACTGGGAACACTGGCATCACTGTGAACACTGGCAACACTGTAAACACTGCATGTGAACACTGCCATCACTGCGAACACTGGCATCACTGCGAACACTGGCATCACTGCGAACACTGGCATCACTGGAAACACTGTAATCACTGGCATCACTGTAATCACTGGCATCACTGCAAACACTGGCAAACACTGCGAACACTGGCATCACTACGAACACTGGCATCACTACGAACACTGGCAACACTGTAAACACTGGCAACACTGTAAACACTGGTATCACTGGGAACACTGGGATCACTGCGAACACTGGCGTCACTGTGAACACTGGGATCACTGTGAACACTGGCATCACTGCGAACACTGGCAGCACTGCGAACACTGGCATCACTGCGAACACTGGCATCACTGCGAACACTGGCATCACTGTAAACACTGTATGTAATTATTGCGTAGGTGGGACTCTGTAATTATTCACTCTTTATGGATCCATCTTACATGAGACATCAACCAAATTTTGGGAGATTCCACATAATACACATTATCAAGAAGCATGGAAATGAAGTTTGGGGGGGTCTTAGAAAGCTCTGTGTAAGGCCACAAACATAAAAAAGTGTTTCGCGGCGTTACGGTGGGGGACAACACACGTACACATCGTTTCAGGATTAAGCCACACCCCCTGCACAAAAGTCTACGTTTTAACTTCCGTTGCCAATCCCTCTCTTCTTTATCTATGTTTCAAGGCACTGTTAGTCTTATTTTCTCTCTGGCTTTTATCCACTTTCAGTTCTAATTATGAGCACTTATATACAAATGCAGGTATAATAATCCATGTCTAGTTGCTGTTGTTAGAAGCTGCAAAGAGAGACATGCAGATCGGCAAACTGTCGTTTATTGTACTGGTAACACTCAACATTTGTTTAGGGGCTCAAGGTAAGTAATTTACCTACAATGCTTGTTGAACAATAATGTATATAGGCTGTTCTCATCATGGAGATATTCGACTGGAAAGTGGTGATGCTCTACTGAATAGTAGTGGTGCTGTACAAGTTTGCTATGGCAACGTGTGGAAAAGTATGTGTAGTGCAGAAATAATAGATGGTCAAACGAAGAGGCGAATGTAGTCTGTGCTCAGCTTGGATACAGCAACCATAGTATGTGTTTAAAGTTATTATTTATTAGTTTCATGTAACCTTGAATGAAAACTGTATGTATAGGTACTAATCATTCGTATAAATGCCGCTCAAATAATACAAATGGATACTTCAGAAATGTGAACAGTCATGGCACCGAACACAAACTTCTTGAATGTGGCTACGCGAATAACCCTAGTACATGTAACCAAGGTGGAGGTTGCAATGGTTTGAGGAGAGATGCCACTGTGAGCTGCTTACTAGGTAATTTCATAAAAAATAGGTTCCAATTGTCAATTTACACCGTGTAGCAAACTGCAGTAATGGTGAAGTGCGTCTGGTGAACTCGAGAGTGGAGTCTTGCCTCAATGGTCGGTGGGGAGGAGTATGCAGTGTAGGGTGGACAGAAGCAATGGCAGGTCTCCTTTGCTCTGAACTAGGATTCTTTAATGGTAAGAGTGGTTTGAGATTGTTATTCAGTCAACAGTGACAAGAACTGAGAATGTTTCTCAAAGTGTCACAAGTGAAGTAGAACAACCCTCTAGCGAAATGATGGGAAGCTGTCCTATTGCCTTTTTGGGAGGAGTGATTGGTCTTCTGGTGGTTGCACTCCTAGGACTTGCTATTGGATTGACTGCATGTAACTTGCTGTGTGTTGGGGAAATGCAGGTCACAGAAACAGCAAGCTGAGTGAGTTCATTGAGTTTGTTGTAAATGTTTATAAAAAACAGCTGAATAAGTTTATTTTAAAGGTATTAATTTGGCTTTCTGGCTTTTGTCCACAAATGCTACAACAGTTCTCAAGTGCAAGAACTCTCAACAATTCAACCACAACTGAACAACCCAGTACACAATGTGAGCATGGAACCTAACAATGCATACAGCTGCAGTGGACCCATTTACGAACAAGTTGCCAATGGCAATGAGCAAGACCACACTGTGGTATCCTGACTTTACATGTATTTTATGTGTTCAACACGAGTTGTAGGCTGAGTCCAAGGTATCTATGGGATTATGATACCCAGAGGGCCTGAGGCTGTAGTGCCCCCCAGTGCAGCGAGGGGGCTACTAAGGGCCTGAGGGTCTCATAATCCCATAGTGACCGTTGAACGAGGCCTATAACTGATTTAGAATAGTACTAAGCAAGCTAGGCTATATTAACACAAAGAAGACTCTGCAACCAAGAGTTTCTACAAGCCTCAAGCAACGTTAAAGCTTTGCTCTGACTAGTCTACATAACATTGAAGTAGGGGTTGGTAGATTATGCTGGCATAGCATTTTTTGGGTGAGAATTATGCTGGCATAATAGGCACCTCTATGAGAATAATAGGCAGGTTTTGGAAATACAGGTCACTACAAATCATAGTATAAACATTTGTAGGCCTGATGGAAGTATATACTGATGGTTAATTATCTCCTTGTCATAGTGTAATAGATAGAGTCATGTGGCCATTACTTATAGTTTGATGTTACTTGTACAACGACATGGGGTCTATGCTGTACTTTGGAGGAATAATAGGCAATTTGAAAAGAATAATAAGCTGCTAACTTGAGCATAAAAGAATAGCATATATCTCGAGCATAATTTACCAACCCCTACATTGAAGGCCGTTTTTCCATCTCTTGAATATCATAGTAACGATGATGCACTGCATTATTAAAAATTAAGTATTTGTGTCTGCAGTGCAGCTTGCAGCTTTTGTCCTACTCTTGCAGCTACCAATAGCTAGTGCTCTAGTGTAGAGCTAACTACTAAGTAACTTTCTATTAGCAGTTTTTGCTATGTTAATATAGCCTAGCTTGCTTAGCACTATTCTAAATCAGTTATAGGTCTCGTCCAACGGTCACTATGAGATTACGAGATCCTCAGGCCCTTAATAGCGCCCTATTAATGATGGTAGACTATATAATATAATATAGAGTCTCAATAGTCAAGAATGGAAAACTGTATGCCAAAAAAGCCACAGATCGAATATCGATGAGGCTAATGTCGCATGCAGACTGCTCGGCACGAGGATAATGAGTAAATAGCTTCTATAATAATTATGCTCTGCTAGATACATATATAGAGGGCGGGGCAACTATAAGACAACCGTGCAATTACTGAAAATTACATATGAGAACGGAAACAGAGAGCCACCAGCAAATAGTTGCACTCAATGAGCTATAGTTGATTTTGTGACGTCTTTCATAAACGACTGAATTTCGTCAGATATCGAATTTCGTCAGCTAAAAGTGCTTATAATGCACGTAAAAAACGAGATTGATTCTAACTAACTGCACACACTAATAGATGGGTTGATGTCTCATGTAAGACGGATCCATAAAGAGTGAATAATTACAGAGTCCCACCTACGAAATAATTACATGCAGTGTTTACAGTGATACCAGTGTTCGCAGCGATGCCAGTGTTCGCAGTGATGCCAGTGTTCGCAGTGATGCCAGTGTTTGCAGTGATGCCAGTGTTCGCAGTGATGCCAGTGTTCGCAGTGATACCAGTGTTTGCAGTGATGCCAGTGTTCGCAGTGATGCCAGTGTTTACACGCCCTTTTACCTGACGCACTTTGATGTCTGACGAAGTTCGGCGACTTACTCTATATTAGCGCTTATAGCTAGAATATTGCTGACTCAGCACTTTACAACCTCACAAAGAAACAAGTGTAGCTCCTGTGAGGGATCGGGGATTTAGAGTATTTGAGATAACATTGATTCAGTTTTCACAGTCAGTTCGATGGCACTCAACGAAGAATACAAAACTCAACACTTAAATACTAAACACCTGTTTCTAGAATGTTCTACTAACAAAACACATGATCTAAAATGTTCTAGAATGTTCTACTAGTGATTACTATAGTACTTGTGGTTTACCACATGATTAGCAATGTCCTGTGAGACCGTGTCCTCACACTTCGTTTTGCAGGGTCGCCTGATTCTGGGAATTGCTCCACTCTGTATTGCACTCTATTTAGATTGTACTCAGCTTGTGTCAGCTAGCTCTAGCTGTGTAGTTTGGCAAAAACGGGGATCGGTACGTTCTGACGAAAATCGAAAAATTCGGTAGTTTTTCAAGTTATCACTGCTCGGACTGGAAGCGACTTGGCCTATCCAAGTTTTCGCTGGATAATAGGCCCATGGCCATCTGTTAGTGTGTGTAATTAGTTTAAATCAGTCTTGTTTTGTTTGTGCATTACACACCCTTTTACCTGACGCACTTTGATGTCTGACGGAGTTCGGCGACTTATCTAGCTAAAATAATTATTGTCGTGCCATATTTACTTGCATAAAATGTATGCATCTTATTGTATTCCTGAAGTAGTTTAAATACTGAAACCTTATGATCCAGGAAGTGAATCCAGAAAATAATAATAGCTAAGTAGAGGTCTAACTACATTTAGATTTATTTGAGTCAGTAACAAGAAGCTACAAAAATACATGGAGATCATCAATCTGTTATTTATTGTACTGGTAACACTGACAATATTTTCGGGGACTCAAAGTAAGTAGATTAATATCTATACCTATAATAGCTAGTATTAACATACTTTATAGATCTGTGCTTGTTGGACAGTCTGTAAATCTATATAATTTATAGGCTGTTCTCATGGAGATATTCGACTGGAAAGTGGTGATGGTCCACTGAATAGTAATGGTGCTGTACAAGTTTGCCATGGCAACGTGTGGAAAAGTATCTGTAGAAATAGTGGATGGTCAAGTGAAGAGGCGAATGTAGTCTGTAGCCAGCTTGGATATAGCAACCAAGGCATGTGCTTAAATTGATGTATCTTTGAGTGAAAACTGTGCATGTTTATATATACGTTCGTATAAATGCCTTTCACCTAATGAAAATGGAATGTGGACTGTCTTGGTACCGAACACTTGAATGTGACTACGTCAATAACCCTACATGTAACCAAGGTGGAGGTTGCAGTGGTTTGAAGAGAGATGCCACTGTGAGCTGCTTGCTAGGTAATCTCTTTTAAAAATGTTTAGGTTCCAATTGTCAATTGCACCGTGTATAGTAAACTGCAGTAACGTGTCTAAAGCAAGATTTCGTTACCCGACTAGTGAACCAAGAATGTACTACGAACTGTGAAACAATGTCAACTAGTACAGAAGTTAGTGATGATCAGTCAACAGTGCCAACAACTGAGAACATTTCTCACGGAAGTAGTCAAAACTGTGCCATTGCATCCAGTGCCACAAGCGAAGTAGAACAACCCTCCAGCAAAATGGTGGAAAACAATAACTGTACATGTCCAATTGCCTCCTTGGGAGGAGTGATTGGTCTTCTGGTTGGTCATGCTCCTAGGACTTGCTATTGGATTGACTGTAACTTGCTGTGTGTTGGGGAAACACAGGTCACAGAAACAGCAAGCTGAGTGAGTCTGTGAGCATATGTTTTCATTGAGTGTGTTGTTGTTTCACAATTGCTTGTTGATTGTTGATAGTAATAATTATTAAAGGCACTATTAATTTGACTTTCTGGCTTTTCTCCATGCATGCAATGCAGCAACAGTTCTCAAGTGCAAGAGCTCTCGACAATTCTAAACAACCCAGTGGACAATGTGAGCATGGAATCAAACAATGCCTACAGCTCCAGTGGACCCATTTACGAACAAGTTGCCAATGGCAATGAGCAAGATCACACTGTGGTATCCTGACTTCTCCGCATGTATTTTATGTGTTCAACTTTACATTATGGTTATCTTTATAATTATATATAATAATATGGATTGTTTTTGGTCACATGCATGCTTACTTATCTAGCTTGATTGTGCAGTTCACTCCTGTTTAACCTGTCGATCCACGGCACGGGAATAATGGGATAATGAGTAAATAGCTTCTATAATTATGCTCTGCTAGACACATACACGTAGATCTACTTCACAGGGTCAACCGTAAGACGACCATGCTTGGACTCAACCGCTGAAAATTACATATGGGAACGAACTTTTTTGAGTTTGGATGGTCGCTGGAGTACTATGTTAATTCATAACTGGTAGAATATAATTATTTACTCTACGCTGGGTTTCCCAACTGAAGGTATAAGGACAGTGAACACTCAAATCATGCAGCTAATAGTTGCCGTGTGTGTCTAATGATTATAAGGTCAGAAGCAGTTATTACTTTTGGCCATGGAACAGCCCCAATAGAATTAGTTCCTCAGGCTACACTGCGTAAACATTGCAGACTGATCTGTTGAGAGCGAAGACATACCAAGATGGTATCGGTTCAGTTATTTATAGGACAATCGATCAAACCCTTATTCAGACGTGTCCTGAACCAACTACCATCAGCGAGTCAGCCAACCACTAACATGCAGCCAGCAAACCACGACCAGCGGAACAAATCAACCAATCACTTACAGTGAACCACCAGCAAAACAAGTCCACCATTATATAATGAAAATTAATGGTGAAGCTGTCCTATTGCTGCCTTGGGAAGAGTGATTGGTCTTCTGGTGATTGTTCATAGATTTGCTGTTGGATTGTGTGTTGGAGAAACGAAGGTCACAGAAACAGTGAGCTGAATGAGTCTCCATGTGGAATGTATAGATCTATGTTTTCATTGAGTGTGGTTTATATTGTTGACAAAACAGCTAGCCAGCTGATTTAAAGGCACTGTTTGGCTTATTTTCTTTCTGGCTTTTATCCACTTTCAGTTCTAATTATGAGCATTTGTTACAAATGCAGGTAGATATATTATAATAATCCATGTCTAGTTGCTGTTTAGTATAACAAGAAGCTGCAGAAAGACATGGAGATCATCAAATTGTCATTTATTGGTAACACTCGATATTTTTTTTATCTATATACCTATAGTGCTTGTTGAACAGTAAAAATAATAATTATGTGTATAATTTATAGGCTATTCTCATCATGGAGATATTCGACTGGAAAGTGGTAATGGTCTACTGAATAGCAGTGGTGCTGTAAAAGTTTGCCATGACAGAGTGTGGAAAAATATGTGTAGAAATAATAGATGGTCAAGTGAAGAGGCGAATGTAGTCTGTGCTCAGCTTGGATAACAGCAACCATAGCATGTGTTTAAAGTTCTGTACCTTTGAGTGAAAACTGTATAGGTATACTAATTATTCGTGTTGTGGAAACACAGGTCACAGAAACAGCAAGCTGAGTGAGTCCACTGAGCGTATGTTTCCGTTGTAAATGTTTGTTGATTAATTATGAGTATTTTTATACTTTCAGTTTATCAGTTTATAATAACAATACATACATGTCAGACAGTACAATATTTCTCGTGTCTAATAGATGTCTAAATAGATCATCATGAATTGTTGTATAAAAATCACGGAATTGTGACTTTGAAATCTATAAATATAAGCAACTTAGAGATTCAACCTGACAGGATTACAAAATGATAATTCAACTCATCACAGTATCTCTTCTGTTTTTAGGAACACAAGTGTTAACACAAGGTACTAGTAGTATTTGGATACTGCATGTAACTATAGCATGTGTCTAATGTTTATACAGCTTGCTTTCATGGAGATGTTCAATTGGTAAACGGCGACAACATTAACAAAATTGTCGAGTTCTGTTATAAGGGAGAATGGAGAAGGATCTGTGTATCTGATACGTGGAGTAACGTTGAGGCCAACATTGTCTGCTCTCAACTTGGATACAACGATCAAGGTGATACTATAATAGCTTTTCTTAACAATGATATAGTCACTGTAAATTGTTGCTTATATAGGTGCTACGACCAGCGATGTTAGTATTAGTGAGAATTCACCCTATATGTTTTTAAGGTTTGTCAACTGTGATGACTCCGACGGTAATATTGATGAGTGCTACTATGAAGCTCGTGCTGGCTGTAATAAAATTAATAAACACGCAAGAGTTCAATGTTTAAGTGGTAAGCATTTCTTTAGACATTACTTAATATATATCATAGTTGTGCGCAGCTAATTGTACTGACAGTGACATTCGATTTGTGGGTGGAGCTACTGACAACGAGGGAAAAGTTGAAATATGTAACGATAGTCGTTGGATGGCAATTTGCAGCAACGGATGGACTGATCAAGATGCTGGACAGATGTACCAAAAGTTTGGATTTGCTAGCATTGGTAGGTTCATGATAATTGGCTCGTTTCACCTATCTCTACTCTTCTGTGCAGGAGCTGAAGTGCTTGTATTCAACCCACGAAGAGTACCAACCATCAACTGCACTATAAGCGATTCTGGCAACCTCTCTTGCAATGAATCATGTGATGATGGTACAACGGACCTAGGGATTCGTTGTGTCAGGCAGGAAGTTCTAAACCAAAAAATAAGTGTAGAGTCGTCATGTGGTGCTGAGTTAAGCACTACAGCACTGGGGGTATTAGTTGGTTTGTTGGTGGCTCTGCTGGTGGTCTTGTTGATTGTTTGTGGAGCAATGTGGAATCGCGTATCACAGAAACATAAACAAATGTAAGTTCATACTCTTTTACTATATGTATGTTCTACTTATGTGTTTGTCATTTCAGACAGAGCATTTTTGTCCTACGTCTATTGTACACAGTTAATATACGTTGTACATGCAGCTGTATCTCGTCAGAAACAAGCACACTCTCAACAATTCAACGGCAACTGAACAACCCAGTATATGATACAAGCATGGAACCACACAATGCATACAGCTCCAGTGGACCTACCTACGAACAAGTTGCCAATGGTAACGAACAAGACCACACCTACTCAATACTTGAATGCAATCAGAACACGAATCGTCGCTCAAATCAGCTCAATCCTATAGACGAGAAACAGAACTACCATGTAGTGGAGAGTGGAAGGTGTGAGGGTGTGGAGGGGGCGGGCTGTGACGGTGTGTACAGTGAAGCTAGTAACTACGAAGTGCCAATGTCAAGCAAAACGGACAGCAAGGTGTGGCTGTGTGAAGAGGAATACACCATTCAGTAATAATTGTTATAGATTAGAGGCTTTGCAATTTGTGTGTGTTTGTGTGTGGGTGTGTGTACACGTGTATTTTTAATGAACTGATTCTTTCCCATTGATTATTATAGATTGCTGTTGTATTGGATGGTTTAGTTGTTATGTGTCTATTATTCTAATTATTAAGAAATCATTTTGGTTCTAGTCCCTGTAATGGTTATATACATGCATGCAGTAGCATAATAATGTTATAATGCTTTAAAGTGGTTGCTGTGACCTGTATATTCCATAGCGGGTTATTTTCGTGGGCCCCGTAAATATTCGTTATTTTTTATAAAAGCAACGCAACAGGAAGTTACAGAAATATATATAACAGGCAGTTAGAAAGCGCCTCAAATAAGACTAGCTAGATCTAGTGAGATATGAACACTCTGCTACTATTGATTTCAATCCTCATTGCTCAAGGTAATTTAAAAGTGTATAACTTCTATTAGACTAGGTACAAGTTTACTCCCCCTCAGGCTGCATTGATGGAAAGGTACAGAGACTAGATGATGGTAGAGTCAATGTTTGTTCTGGTCAAGTATGGAAAACTGTGTGTGAGAAAAACTACCAATGGAGTGTTTATCAAGCTAATATTGCTTGCAGACTGCTGGGCTACAATAATAATGGTACATTTCTCAGAGTAATGTATGCTTTGCTAACATTTAATCTTTGGGTCCTACAGGGGCAAGTGTGAGACGATTATGCTTGGACTCAACCGGTATTGATGTTAGTGAGTGTCGTGGAACTCAGAATACTTTTGAAGAATGTGGAATAACTCCAAGAGATTTTAATACTTGTAGAGGTGGCTGCAGTGGTGCCCGGAGAAGACATCCTGAAATAATGTGTCTATCAGGTAAACATTTTGCTCACAACAGTTTGAGTAAATGCCGTTATGAATTGCAGCCGACTGTGCTGATGGAGAGATAAGACTGGTGGGTGGGTCCAGCATAAGAGAGGGACGAGTGGAGGTGTGTGTGGGCGGTCGCTGGGGAACTGTGCAAACAAACAATTCCCAACTGATAGAATTTGTTTGCTCTACACTGGGTTTCCCAACTGAAGGTAGGGAAAATGATGGTTGCCATGTGCGTCTAATAAATATGTTGTAGATTCAGAAGCAGTCACTACTTTTGGCCATGGAACAGCTCTGACAAGAAGCTGTGTAATAATTAATAGTACCCTCCACTGTGTGGACATTGCAGACCAGTCTGTTGATTCCAACCCAGTATACAATACAAGCATGGAACTATGATGAACAGGCAAATATATAGCTAGCCTCGATCCCAGGCCGCACTTTTTTTTTTTTTTTTTTTTTTTTTTTTTTTTTATGAAAGATTTAGCAATTAATTGCAAGGATACACAAATAGCTACAAAGCTAGGGTGAAGTGAGTCCTATAACATACGCTTTAATAGTTACAACATGTCAACTAGATGTGAATACAGATGAGACTTAAATGAACTTATACTAGTACAGTCTACTAAAGTAAAGTCCTTGTGGCTAACCAGCCTATTCCATATTGTGATTGCATGCGGAAAAAATGAGAATTTGTAAAAGGATGTTCTACATTGGTAGGGGACCAGAGTAAAATAGTTAACAGTTCTACTACTGTACGTCATATTTCTCTTGGTTGCTGGGTTGTTTGGGAAGTCAGTTAGATTGTGTAGTATTTTGAAAAGGTGGCAAAGCACCGCAGCAAGGCGCCTCAGCTGCAGAGAAGGAAGCCTGGTCAAGGTGAGTAATTCTTCACTTTTCAAATTCCATTTCTTCAGACAGACTCTCATAGCAAATCTCTGGACTTTTTCTAAATTGTTTATTTCACACTTGTGAAATGGGTTCCATACAGAGGATGCGTATTCCAGATGTGGTCTCACGAACGATGTATACAACTTTAACAGTGTTGTTGGAGAAGAATTCTCAGAGAACCTGCGATGTAGGAGACCTATCAACTTCCTTGTTTTATTACAAATCGTATTGATGTGAGTGTGCCAGCTCAAGTCAGCCGATATGGTAATTCCTAAATACTTGTAGTTAGAAACCTGCTGCAGTACATAACCATTTAGAAGTAGAGTTGGAGCCTTCAATGAGCGCGATGTTTTCTTAGAAACGGACATAAACTTACACTTGCCAAGATTAAATTCTAATAATTTAGTGTTCAAAAAATTTGAGACTTTAGAAATGTCCTTTTGAAGATTCACGTAGTCATTAGTAGATGTGATAACTCTGTATAAGGCCATGTCATCAGCAAACATATTTAGCTTACTGTCTTGAGAAATAACATCTGTGACTTGGTTTATGTACGTAATGAACAATAGTGGACCCAAAACCGAACCTTGGGGCACACCTGAGAGAACATGTAAGCTGTCTGAGTTACTGCCATCAATACCCACAAACTGTTTCCTCTCCAGTAAGTAGCTATGCACCCAGTTTAGTAAATATTTGTTAAAATTAAGTGACTGTAGATGTTTCAGAAGATTGACATGGGGGACAGTATCGAATGCCTTTTTGATATCAAAGAAAACTACGCATACTTCTTGACCTTGATCCAGGGCTCTACTCCAGTCTTCTATCACCTGTATTAGGGCTGAGATAGATGAGCGTGATGACATGAAGCCCCACTGCCTTGGAGATATAGGTGCCTGGTCGCACAGGTGTTCCTGACAAAGAGACTTAACGTGTTTCTCTAAAATTTTGCTTATTGTAGGAAGTATCGAAATTGGTCTATAGTTGCTAACATGAGCGGGGTTGCCTCCCTTCAGTACAGGAACAACTCTACACCGTGAAGGCCGGTGAAGAAGGCTAATGTATAGTCAGCTTATAGATACTAGCAGTGTGAGTTGTACAGTGAGGCTGTATTTAGGGAATAGATAGGACAGGTATAATTTAGAGTGTTTCCTTTCACCCTGCATGGTTTTACTATTACGAGTTGTGACATAGATATAGATAGATGTTATATATACATTCTTTGAGTTGAGATACCCATCAACTCTGCATGCACGTAGTATGTGTTTATGATGCAGATTGTTTGAATAGAAATAACAAAATTAATGTTGGTTGTGATTGCATCTACATAATTAGAAGGATCCAGGAAGTAGATCTAATCCATGCATTTATTATATGGGACTGCTGCATTTATTATAATTATGACGCTGCTGCATTTATATATATCAGGTAAATATACAAATGTACGTGCTGCATTTGTATATGCAACCACTTCATTTGCTATATGCATGCATATGCTGCATTTACATATGGGGCACCTGCATTTTATATATATGTATTCATTTATGATGTATACGTGCAATTTGTATTAATTTTGACACAAATGGCACCCCATCCATACTCAACGAATACAAAACTCAACACTTAAATACTAAACACCTGTTTCTAGAATGTTCTACTAACAAAACACATGATCTAAAATGTTCTAGAATGTTCTACTAGTGATTACTATAGTACTTGTGGTTTACCACATGATTAGCAATGTCCTGCAGCGAGACCGTGTCCTCACACTCCGCTTTGCAGGGTCGCCTGATTCTGGGAATTGCTCCACTCTGTATTGCACTCTATCTAGATTGTACTCACCTTGTGTCAGTTTGCTCTAGCTGTGTAGTTTGGCAAAAACGGGGATCGGTACGTTCTGACGAAAATCGAAAAATTCGGTAGTTTTTTCAAGTTATCACTGCTCGGACTGGAAGCGACTTGGCCTATCCAAGTTTTCGCTGGATAATAGGCCCATGGCCATCTGTTAGTGTGTGTAATTAGTTGAATCAGTCTTATTTTGTTTGTGCGTTACACGCCCTTTTACCTGACGCACTTTGATGTCTGACGGAGTTCGGCGACTTACTCTAGCTAAAATAATTATTGTCGTGCCATGTTTACTTGCATAAAATGTATGCATCTTATTGTATTCCTGAAGTAGTTTAAATACTGAAACCTTATGATCCAGGAAGTGAATCCAGAAAATAATAATAGTTAAGTAGAGGTCTAACTACATTTAGATTTATTTGAGTCAGTAACAAGAAGCTACAAAAATACATGGAGATCATCAATCTGTTATTTATTGTACTGGTAACACTGACAATATTTTCGGGGACTCAAAGTAAGTAGATTAATATCTATACCTATAATAGCACACTTTATAGATCTGTGCTTGTTGGACAGTCTGTAAATTTATATAATTTATAGGCTGTTCTCATGGAGATATTCGACTGGAAAGTAGTGATGCTCTACTGACTGATAGTAGTGGTGCTGTATAAGTTTGCTATAGAAACGTGTGGAAAAGTATCTGTAGACACAATGGATGGTCAAGTGAAGAGGTGAATGTAGTCTGTAATCAGCTTGGATACAGCAACCATAGTATGTGCTTAAATTGATGTATCCTTGAGTGAAAACTGTGCATTTTTATTATTATATATAGGTGCTAAACATTCGTATAAATGCCTTCCACCTAATGAAAATGGATACTTCAGAAATGTGAACTGTCTTGGCACCGAACACAACTTCTTGAATGTGGCTACGTGAATAACCCTAGTACATGTAACCAAGGTGGAGGTTGCAGTGGTTTGAGGAGAGATGCCACTGTGAGCTGCTTACTAGGTAATCTCATAAAAAATAGGTTCCAATTGTCAATTTACACCGTGTAGCAAACTGCAGTAATGGTGAAGTGCGTCTGGTGAACTCGAGAGTGGAGTCTTGTCTCAATGATCGGTGGGGAGGAGTATGCAGTGTAGGGTGGACAGAAGCAATGGCAGGTCTCCTTTGCTCCAAACTAGGATTCTTTAATGGTAAGAATAGTTACAATCATTATTCACATGCGCTGCATGTGTTGCATGTTTACTGCATGCAACTTTACAGTGGCTGTGATGACAACGCTTGACCCACAAGCATCTTCACAACTGGAGTGCACAGTATCCGACAACGAGAATGTCAGCTGTACTGCTACGAGTGATTGTGACATGGAATTGGGAGTGATGTGTCTAGAGCAAGATTTTGTTACCCGACTAGCTATAGCTATAGTGGACCAAAAAGATACTACGAACTGTGAAACAATGTCAACTAGTACGAAAGTTAGTGATCATTCGGAAAGTCAGTCAACAGTGCCGACAACTGAGAACGTTTCTCAAGGAAGTAGTCAAAACGGTACCATTGCATCTAGTGCCACAAGCGAAGTAGAACAACCCTCTAGCGAAATGTTGGGAAGCTGTCCTATTGCCTCCTTGGGAGGAGTGATTGGTCTTCTGGTGGTTGTGCTCCTAGGACTTGCTATTGGATTGACTGTAACTTGCTGTGTGTTGTGGAAACGCAGGTCACAGAAACAGCACGCTGAGTGAGTTCATTGAGCATAATTATGTTTCCATTGAGTGCATTGTTGTTTCATGAATGTTTGTTGACAAAAGTGCCAGAGGAATAATTTTATTTGAAAGCACTATTTAGCATGTTTTCTTTAAGGCATAATTATTGTATACATTGTCCACTTTCAGTTCTAATAATAAGTATTATTGCTTTTTAATAAGTGCTGACATCAGCGTTTTACATTCAAATTGCACAGGAAGCGACTCATCACCAAGTGTGCAGATATTTTTCCATATCGCACACCCGGAAGTATTATTGCACACTTGTTATTGCACACTAGGAAGTGATTCTTATTTGGAATAAAACGTTTTCAGCAAGTGAGAGAACAAGAAAAACATAGTTTACACACTTATAATCATGTTGCAATGTTTATCAGTCTCTTTTCCTGTTTTCTGATGCTCTGTATCACTTCTGTGCTCTTTTTACAGTGAAGCTGAGGGTCAGGAGGTTGTCAGTGTTCATATCTAATGCATCAAACAGGCATCAATGTTGGAAGTGGGTGCTTTGAGCAGAGTATTGCACATGTAGAAGTGTACTGCACTACCATATAAGCCTGTTCAGGCTTGTATAAAGTCGTTTTGGCTTCAAAAACGGTTGTCACACTTTTCTTCAGTTATAGCGGTGCATGTTTCCTCTTCTGCTACACTGGAGCATGATAGAAAGCAAGCACATGCTGTTTATTCTTCAGAACTATCCATTTCAAAACGGGTTGCTGGTTGTCAACGTTTTTCTTGTCTTTTTTTCTTGTCTGCTCTCTACAAAATCTTTAAGTAGCCTTCTGCAAGCTCTCTTGGTGTTCTAGAGTCTTATTTCTTTGTCTTTCTAGCTGTTTTCTTTCTCTTAAACTCGTCTTCAACTGGGAGAACTCAATTTTGTTGCTACGCGTTCTTCTGGTTGATAAAGCAACCGCATGTTGCGCATGCGCAGATTCAACCTGCATTTTGGTTGCCAAGCAATAAATGCATTATCCCATGGATACTGATGATTATCACTCGTCCGTGCCTAGTAACTGTCACTCGTGCCTTGCAGGCACTCGTGCAGTTACTGGCACAGACTCGTGATAATCTTCAGTATCCATAGGATAATATCATATGAACACGTGGCTGTTCAATGCAGGTACAATACTTCTCAAAGACAAGAGTTCTCAACAATTCAACGACAACTGAACAACCCAGTATACGATACAAGCATGGAACCACACAATGCATACAGCTCCAGTGGACCCACTTATGAACAAGTTGCCAATGGCAATCAACAAGACCACACCTACTCAATACTTGAGCGCGATGAGAACACGAATCGTCGCTCAAATCAGCTCAATCCTATAGACGAGGAGCAGAACTACTATGTGGTGGAGAGTGGAAGGTGTGAGGGTGTGGAGGGGGCGGGCTGTGATGGTGTGTACAATGAGGCTAGTAACTATGAAGTGCCAATGTCAAGCAAAACGGACAGCAAGGTGTGGCTGTGTGAAGAGGAGTACTCCACACTCAAGCATTGAGAAAACTGAATATTGTGTACTATATTTTATACTGCATCATGTGACTGTCTTATAGAGACCTTGCAATTCGTGTGTGTCTATTTTTTCTTATTAAAATCAGTGTTTTAGTTAGATATTAGTGACTCAGAATTTCTATTCTCTCCTTTGATTATACTTTATTACAGTCTCAATGATGTGAGGTAACTACTAATGTGAGTTGTGGTTTGAGTGATGTAATGTGTGTCCAAATAAATCTTATTAGTTCTGATTCTCAATCAACATATAAAATGTACAGTCTAAATGGAATTCAGTTCCTAGGTACTATGAGATTAGCGCACATATACACAGTTATAATTTAGTAGCCCTGGTAGATCACCTGATTTCCTGCATGCCCTTCTCCACTCCATTAACACAGACCTGAAACACTCCAGGCAGTTACCCAGTCCTCTGGTCCACTCTGCATATATATACGGACATCACCATGGATACAAGCCGTACCTATACAATGGTAGCAAAATGTAATCGAGCTTTTGGATTATGTACAACAGTTTTTTGACTGAAAAAAAGCGTTTTACAATAAGTTCTTGAGTACAGTGACTGCATAGCCAATGGAGCTTATTCTGTACACAGCAAGTGATACTAGTGTTCAGTCCCTGAAAACAAAAACATATTCTAAGAATTCTAACAGTTGCTCAATAGCCCTAGAGATAACTTTCAAGAAGACCCAGTATTCATTAATTCTTTGATTGTTTTCACCTCATGATTCAACTGTGAATTGTGATTACTGTTGTACAATCAGTGTTATGATGCATACACAAAGGTATAATTATGTATTAACTATGTAGCTACTATGATGACAGACTGCAAGTGTGTCTCTACACACTATAGCTATATATAACTGTAGTTGCAAGGCTCATTCTCCCCCAGCATTATTCCTTTTCTTCTTATTGACAGCTACGTACATATGAACCTCTGTATTGAAGAACTCATCTACTTCACTCTTACTGGCCTCAACCTTCACTGGTGGTGGGTTGGCTGGTTTCAGTTTCTGTTTTTTGTGATCAATGACATCATAGTCACCAATTCCTTCATCGCTTGTAGTCACAGTATTGTAGTTAGGACCTAGTGAACTGTAGCTCGGTTCTATAGGAGCTGTGTCAGTGTAGCTCTCATTCACTTGTATTAAAACTCTGCATGTTATAGCATATAATTATAGGATGCAAAGTTAGCTTTGTTTTGTTGGAATTAAGCGCCTTTTCCTACAATCCACCCACGCAATAACTGTCCCTACTTCCAGTATAGCACCAAAAGTCCAATCACTGATCCTAGTGCACTGGTAGCTATTGTATCACTGAACGATGGACACTCAACGGCTAAACCTCGAACACATAACCCACTGTCAGTGATGTTCCCACAGCTCAACCTATTGTTGGTATCGACGTTACAGTTAATTTGTGGGCCAGTTGTATTCATTTCCTTCGCTGCTGCTCCTACAAAAATTGTTTTAATTTGCTGTGAATAAGTTTCTTACCTTGGCTTGGAAATCCTAGCTGAGAGCAAACATGTCCAGCTAGTGCTTGGTTGTAGCATATTGTACCCCATCGCTTGTTCTGACACACCTCCACTTGTCCTTGTTTTATGTTGGACCCACCCACCAGTCTTAGGGCTCCATCAGCACAGTTAGCTTAGTTTATGATTAGACTAAAAATCACGTTACCTGGAATGTATTTTACCCATCCTTGTCTGTTTTTTTCACTCAAATGACAGTGTTCCAATGTATTTGTTGGCTTACACTCTGCTAATGTATTCTCCCCACCAGCACAAGATTGGTTGAACATGAAGAACTTTCCCATAATGTCACCAAAGCCAATCATCCCTTTTATGGCTCCTGAAATAATAATTATATTACCGTATAGTGTGCTCTGTAGCATACCTTGGTCACTGTAGCCTATAGCTGTCTGCATACAACATTCGCTTCAACACGCGACCACGATCTAGTACACAGAGTCCTCCAAATACTATCGATGCAGTACTGAACGTAGCTTCTATTGTCCGTTGTGTTATGTGACAGTTGAACATGTCCACTATTACAGCCTGCATGCCATGTTTCTGTATATCAGTCTCTATTATAGTGCATGTACTCACTTTGTGCTATTGCAGAGAGTTGTCCAACTAAAGCAATAGTGACTAGACCTAGTAGTGCTGAGATAATATTCGCCATGACTAATATTCAAGCTATAATTATACTCTTGCATGTGAATGTAAGCAGTAATTTTTAAGTATAGTCTACATGTACTGTGCACAAGCTATATAATGCTGCAAGTTGTTAATTTAGTAGTAATAATTACTTTCATGTGTTGCATTTGTCCGTCTTTTGTTGTCATAGTTAACCCACAAACACAACAGTTCTCTAAACTGAGTAGGCGTTGAATGAAAGTGAATGACTTGTAGACACAAGGTTTCTTATTCTCCATTTTAGCTGGACAGTATATACTAGGCAGTGTTCTATCACGCCTCGAAGAACGTACGACTCATTCCTCTGCCTGTGGAACTGCATGCACTATTATATAGTTAGCATAAAATATAGGTGGGCAATAACTGATTTACACATTAGCTGCCGTTAGTGTTTCTCCTTCTAGCAATAGCACAACCAATTAGAGTAGGACCACTAGAACACCAATAACTGCTCCCGGTGCCACTGCAAATAGTGCTATCACAATGTTTAGTCGAGCCTGTGAATATTGTACAAATCCACTCTGAGACACTGCTCAATAATACGAAACAATTAAAATTGCTGGTCTGGTTTCTTCTAGTTCATTGGAACTGGGTACAAGTGCTCGGGCTGGAAGTGACTTGGCCCATCCAAGTTTTCACTGGATAGTAGTCCCATGGCCATCTGTTAGTGTGTGTAATTAGTTTTAATCAGTCTTGTTTTGTTTTCAGGGTGGCACCATCATCTGTCACTGTACAGTTGGCTTTTGGGTCAATAGAAGAGTTAGTACTATCCTAACATTTTGCATACAGTGCCTGCCAGCACTTCATTGTAACTGATGGATGCCCAATATCCCTGCATACAGACGTCCACTCGTCCCTCTCTGTTAGTGGAACCACCCACCAGTCTTATGTCTCCACCGTTACAGTTGGCTGTATAATTATCTCATGCAGTATTAACTTTGATTTGCAAAAGTTAATGCTCTTACCTGGTTGATATCTTACCCATCCTGCACTCTTATTACATGTGCTGGTATGAATATTGCACTCTCCTATGTTACTTTCCTCTCCAGTACATCTGCCACTAAACATAAAGTAGGCTAGTGGTTGATCAGCTGCTGTTAGCATTGTACCACCTCCTATGTTAGCTCCTGAAGATGGTGATGGACTAATTCAAGGACATGTACAACAAACAGAACAAACGTACCTTGGTCGCTGAGTCCCAGTTAACTGCACACAACATTGGCCTCCACTCTCATCCAGCTTCCACCACCAGTACACAGCCAATGCCATTCTCCATCATGGCAGTACTGTACATACTTTTCTTTCAGAAGGAAATATCCTGCTACTGATAGCTTTACAGCTCCATTATTACACACTGCACAATCATAGAGCATAAAATTACTTTATTACTGAAGCACTTACTTTGCCCGTCCGTGACTATTTGTCCAACTAGGACAATAGTGAGTAATACCAAGCAGATACTAGCCATGAGTATTCTGATACACTTGTGAATGCTAGCAGATCTATTAAGTACTGCGAAGAGGCTAACACTTGTCGACTTTATTATATAGTTACGTAGTAATACTTTCATGTGTTGCATTTGCCCGTCTTTTGTTGTCATAGTTAACTCACAAACACAACAGTTTTTTGAACTGAGTAGGCGTTGAATGAAAGTGAATGACTTGTAGATACAAGGTTTCTTATTTCTCTTATGGTGGTGTTTACTTTATCTCATACCCCAATATATATTGTGTACTGAGGGCTATACATTGTGAGTGGTGTGTGTACTGTGTGTTACACTGCAGAGTGTTCTGAACAATTTTGCATGTGCAATAAATAATTGGTAAAAGTTCTACTCTTGGTAATGGACAACCACAATGACAATTACCGTATAGCGGGTTATTTTCATATGGTGGAAATGTTTGTATTTTTCATCTTATCAGTGGAGCACCTCCGAAAAATAAAATTGCAACATTTTTTTGGCACAATAGGTTCAACGTCACTATCCTGAGCTGTACGAAAATGAAAAAAGGGCAGTTTGTACGAAATTTTGCACCGAAATTACCTACTATACGGTAACATTTGTACAGTTTTCAGAGTATAGGCATGATATGACTGCATGTAGTCAGTCATCACTAGATCCATTAGCCATTAAAGTGACAAACAACAGCAGTTGCAATTTCATTCTTCGTGGACATACAATGAATCTTTGAATACAGTGACTGCATGCAGAGCCAATATGTACACATGCGGCCTGATTGTATAATGTATATACACAGCAAGCGATCTGTTTGTAGTGTTCAGTCCCTGAAAACACAATAACACATTCTAGGTATTCTAACAGTTGCTCAATAGCCCCACAGATAACTTTCAAGAAGACCCAGTATTCATTACAGTATATATTCCTTACCTTTGTGACTCAAAGATTCATTATGATTGATTGATTATTTTCACCTCACGATTCAACTGTGCATTTCTGGGTTTCAAGTTGGGTCAGAATCTCTTCGTCACTATGTACCACAAACCACCACCTTTCCTTGTTACTTTTAGTTGTGTTAGATTTTCGCTTAAGTTTCATCTTAGAGGCTTCAATGCTAGTGAGTTGCACTAACGTGTTAGTGATTGATTTATTGGTAGCTGATCTCAAAGTTCCCCAGATACGTCTTGCACCTTCAACCATAACTCTATTTCTGTTTCCTTTTGACACATTTAATTCCGTGAGTTTCAGTTCAATAGGTTTTGGAGGTATATTCTTGTTGGGTCTAAAGACTACTTTCTTTTCGATAGGGTGGGGCTGTGACAGTACAACTTCTGCGTACGAACTAGGCTGGGTTTCAACTTGTGTACAGAGGTTTTGAAGATCATTTCTGAGAGAGGCAATAGCCTCCATGGCCGGTGCAGGGTCACACAAATTCTTTTCTTCAAGCAGCAAAGCCTTGACATTTGACAATTCATTCTTGAGAGTTTCTATCTCTCCCTGGAGATTGCTTACAATGGTAGAGTGCATCTTTTGGGTGCAGGTGAGACAAACAAAGGTAGAGGAGCTTTCTATTATCCTTTTATGACAAGTGACTGTAACTCCAGCACAGTATCTGTGTAGTTGCTTCTGGCACACACCATCACAAGTTAAGCTGTTTTCCCCATCTTTGATAGCACAACAGCAAAGGTCACATGTGGCAGAGGACTTTTCCCCAGTCTTTCTTTTTGTTCTCTTTGATACACTAGCCACTGGTACACTAGCCATTGCTACACTCTACACAGCTAAGTGCTAAGTGCTAACTCCTTAGTAGCCTTCTTAGTATTCACAGAGAACCTACTTTAAAATCAGTTCTCTTAGCAGTCCACAAAATGCTTAGCTACTTCACTACATGTATTACTGGTATGAATTCTGCACTCTCCAATGTTACTTTCCCCTCCAGGATGTGTCACCAAACATAAAGTAGGGTGGATTAGCTGTTGGTGTTGTATCACCTCCTTTCTTGGCTCCTGGTGATTGTAATTATAATTCAATGACATGTATAATTTATATCCCATATCTTGGCCGCTGAGTCCCAGTTGTCTACACACAACATTGGCCTCCACTCTTGACCATGTTCCACCACCAGTACACAGGGAATGCCACTCTCCATCATGGCAGAACTGTATATACTTTTCATTCGGAAATAAACCTCCTTCCTCAGATAGCTTTACAGCTCCATTATTGCACACTGCACAATCAAAAAATTATTATATACAAATCATTACTGAAGCAGCACTTACCTTGCCGGTCCGCGAGTATTTGTCCAAGCAGGACAATAGTGAGTAATACCAAGCAGATACTAGCCATGACTATATATTCTCGATACAAATGAATTCAAGCAGATTTATTAGGTACTGTGCAAAGGCTATATAATGCATGACGTTGACATTAATTTGTAGTATGCTTGTCTGTCTTATGTTGTCATAGTCCACCCACCCACCCACAAGCATAAACAGCGGTCTAAACTGAGTAGGTTGATAGCCTTGTAGACACAAGGTTTCTTGTTCCCTTTTATGGTAATGGTTAGCCTGCATGTTTGTTTACTTTAAGTCACATCCTCTCTCGTGCCCTGAGGGCATATAACTCTGATAACAAAGTGTGTATAATTATTGTACTGTGTGCTGACTGTAGCTAGTAGAAAAGTGCAATATTAGTATACTGTTCTTAAAAACTTATATAAATTATGTTAAATTGCTAATGTGCTAATGGTCCATTTGTATGAGATCTAACATCATATACTGTAGTAATCATTCTGAAACATAGTTAGGACATGGTAATGCAACCTGATTGTTATTGTATACTGCATGCTTAGTTTTGTATTCTGTAATATTATGCGTCTCTGCACACTAGCTATGACTGCATGTTACTCTGAACCTCTCTTTCCTTAATTACTGGCTTCTACCGTCACTGGTGGTGGATTGGATATCTGGAGTGCTCTCGGCTTGGGCTTGAAATTATCAATGACGTCATAGTCACCAACTGCTTCATCAATTGTGGTCACAGTATCGTAGTTAGGATCTTGTGAGCTGACATTCAGGAATGTCCCATTGTAACTCTCATTCACTTTTGTTAGAATTCTGTTACTGAGCAAAAAATTATAGCACCTCCATGCATGTAATTGAGTATAATAATTATTATACCTTTGTTTTGTTGGACTTGAGTTCCTTTTCTTTGTGACAGTGCAAGCCACCCACGCAATAACTGTCCCTACTTCTAGTAGTACAAGAAGTCCAATCACTGCTCCTAGTGCACTGGTGATTGGGCTTCTTGGATGCATGGTTGTATTCTGTGCAGCACTGGTTGAGATACTACTGCTTGGGATTGTTGGATCACTGCTGTTGGTGGTAGTTTGATCTTCGATTATGTCAGAGGGTGCCATGCATAATGTTGATGAGTTAGGACATGTCTCACAGAACGATGGACACTCAACGGCTAAACCTCGAGCACATACATGTAACCCACTGTCAGTGATGTTCCCACAGCTCAATCTATTGTTGGTATCCATGGTGCAACTAACTTGTGGGCTTGTTGTGCTGATTACGTTTGACACTGCTGCTGTGAAACGTATAGTTTACGTATGTAAATGTTTGCTTGACCTGATCATACTCAGTTCTTACCTTGGCTTGGAAATCCTAGCTGAGAGCAAACATGTCCAGCTAGTGCTTGGTTGTAGCACATTGTACCCCATCTCTTGTTCTGACACACCTCCACTCGTCCTTGTCTTATGTTGAATCCACCCACCAGTCGAAGAGATCCATCAGTGCAGTTGGCTAGTTTTATAGACTTAGTTGATAAGAAAAACAACTAAAAATCACGTTACCTGGAATGCATTTTACCCATCCTTGTCTGTTGTTTTCACTCGTGCGACAGTTTTCCAATGTGTTTGTTGGTTTACACTCTGCTAATGTATTCTCCCCACCAGCACACGATGATTGACTGAACATGAAGAACTTTCCCATATGAATGTCACCAAAGGCAGTCACCCCTTTTATGGCTCCTGAAATAATAATTATATTACCGTATAGTGTGCTCTGTAGCATACCTTGGTCACTGTAGCCTAGCTGTCTGCATACAACATTCGCTTCAACACGCAACCACGATCTAGTACACAGAGTCCTCCAAATACTATCAATGCAGTACTGAACGTAGCTTCTATTGTCCGTTGTGTTATGTGATAGTTGAACATGTCCACTATTACAGCCTGCATGCCATGTTTCTGTATATCAGTCTCTATTATATATAGTGCATGTACTCACTTTGTGCTATTGCAGAGAGTTGTCCAACTAAAGCAATAGTGACTACACCTAGTAGTGCTGAGATAATATTCGCCATGACTAATTCAAGCTATAATGATACTCTTGTGAATGTAAGCAGTAATTTTTAAGTATAGTCTACATGTACTGTGCACAAGCTATAATAATGCTGCAAGTTGTTAATTTAGTAGTAATAATTACTTTCATGTGTTGCATTTGTCCGTCTTTTGTTGTCATAGTTCACCCACAAACATAACAGTTCTCTGAACTGATAGGCATTGAATGAAAGTGAATGACTTGTAGACACAAGGTTTCTTATTCTCCATTTTAGCTGGACAGTATATACTAGGTAGTGTTTTATCACGCCTCGAAGAACGTATATACGATTCATTCCTCTGCCTGTGGAGCTGCATGATTATTATAGTTAGCATACAATAAACTAAAAGGTGGGCAATAACTGATTTACACATTAGCTGCCATTAGTGTTTCTCCTCCTAGCAACAATACCATGCACAACCAATCAGAGTGATTATTTGTAGGACCACTAGAACACCAATAACTGCTCCCAATGCCACTGTAATAGTGCTGGTATGATGGTTAGTCGAGCCTGTGAATAATGTACAAATATCCACCGTGACTCGACACTGCTCAATAATAATTATAAGGCTGCACACATTTATATCCTCACATAAATACAGTACATGTACTGAAACTGTAACATGCTCAAAAATAACTGTCAGTCCAACACATACAATTCAAGGACTGCTTTCATTATAACATAATTACGGCAATAGAACTTGCAATAAACATAACAAGTCTACTAATACAAGCAATTCCTGGACACTCTTTTGATCTGTTAACAACTACTAGCAGTAACTTAGCTGGATTTATGTGTGGTAAGAAATTACAGTCATGATGTCTAGCTATAATTATGAGGCAAGCTGTCTATACATACAATGCAGGTTATATCTTTATACAGGTTGTTCGAATGGTAATGTTCGATTCAGAGACCAACCACTTGAAATGGATGACTCAGTAAAAGGAGTAGTGCAGTTTTGTGGCAATGGAGAGTGGAAAACTTTGTGTGCCAGTAGTAATTGGTTAACAACATTTTCATCCAATGCTGCTCCATATGTGGTTTGTCGACAACTAGGCTATTCTGAAAGAGGTATAATTATACCTAGCATGCTAACTGTTTATGTGTGCATGCATATATACAGGAGCTACAAGGGGATTCAATCTGTTCATCTCTACCAACATCACCTCATTTCAGATATGAACACTCTAATATTGATTGCAATCCTCCTTGTTGCTTCGAAAGCTGTTCAAGGTAAATTCTTGTATATACTTCTATGAAGTTTACAAGTTTACTCCCTCAGGCTGCATCAATGGAAACGTACAGAGACTAGATGATGGTAGAGTCAATGTTTGCTTTGGTCAAGAATGGAAAACTGCATGTGTGTGAGAAAGGCTACCAATGGTGTGCTTATCAAGCTAACATTGCATGCAGACTGCTGGGCTACAATAATAATGGTACATTTCTCAGTATAATGTATGCTTTGCTAATTCTTTGTGTCCCACAGGGGCAAGTGTGGAACGATCATGCTTTGTCTCAACCGGTTTGAATTACATTGATGTTAGTAAGTGTAGTGGAACAGAGAATACTTTTGAAGAATGTGGAATCAACCAAAGAGATTTTGGTGATTGTAGAGATGGTGGCTGCAGTGGTACCGAGAAAAGTCATCCTGAAATAATGTGTCTATTAGGTAAATATTTTGCTCACAAAATTAACAGTTGAGTATAATAATGCTTATGAATCGCAGCCGACTGCACTAATGAAACCATAAGACTGGTGGGTGGGTCCAACATAAGAGAGGGACGAGTGGAGGTGTGTGTGGGCGGTCGCTGGGGAACTGTTCAAAACAATAATTCCCAACTGGTAGAATTTGTTTGCTCTACACTGGGTTTCCCAACTGAGGGTAGGGACAGTGATGGTTGCCATGTGCGTCTAATAATTAATATGTTATAGGTTCAGAAGCAGTCACTACTTTTGGCCATAGAACAGCTCTGACAAGAAGCTGTGTAATAATAAATAGTGCCCTCCACTGCGTAGACATTACAGACCAGTCTGTTGATTCCATGGATCTTGGTGTTGTGTGCAAGACATACCAAGATGTTATTGGTTCAGTTATTAATAGGACAATCGATCAAACCCTTCAGACGTGTCCTGAACCAACTACCACCAGCGTAACAGCCAGCCAACAGCCAGCCAATCATGACCGGTGGAACAAATCACCCAACCACTAACAGCCAGCCAGCCACCACCAGTGAAGTAGACCAATCCACATTAGCTAAAGAAATGGGCGGAAGTTGTCCTGTTGCAGCCTTAGGAGGATTGATTGGTCTTCTGGTTGGTCGTGCTCCTAGGACTTGCTATTGGATTGACTGTAACTTGTTGTGTGTTGTGGAAACGCAGGTCACAGAAACAGCAAGCTGAGTGAGTTCACTGAGGGTATGTGTTCCATTGAGTGTGTTGTTGTTTCATGAGTGTTTGTTTATAAAAGAGCTGCTGAATAAGTTTATTTAATCTTCAACTTATTTTTGTTCAGGTGTATTGCGTACATTGTTCACTTTCAGTTCTAATAATAAGTATGAACACCTGACCGTATCAATCCAGGTGCAACATTTCTCAAAGGCAAGAGCTCTCAACAATTCAACGACAACTAAACAACCCAGTATACGATACAAGCATGAAACCACACAATGCATACAGCTCCAGTGGACCTACCTACGAACAAGTTGCCAATGGCAATAAACAAGACCACACCTACTCAATACTTGAGCGCGATAAGAACACGAATTGTCGCTCAAATCAGCTCAATGCTATAGACGAGGAGCAGAACTACCATGTGGTGGAGAGTGGAAGGTGCGAGGGTGTGGAGGGGGCGGGCTGTGACAGTGTGTACAGTGAAGCTAGTAACTACGAAGTGCCAATGTCAAGCAAAACGGACAGCAAGGTGTGGCTGTGTGAAGAGGATTACTCCACACTCAAGCATTGAGAAAACTGTATATTGTGTATTATATTTTATACTGCATCATGTGACTCAAAACTTCGGTCTTATAGAGACCTTGCAATTCTTGTGCATTTTCATTTATAATTTTAGTAATCAGTTAGATTCTCTTGATCACGTGTCTCAGTGATTTAAGGTAGCTACTAATGTGAGCTGCTTGTTGTTGGAGTGATCGATGTACTGTGTGTCCAAATAAATCTTATTGGTTCTGATTCTCAATCAATGTACAAAATGTACAGTCTAAATGGTTTTCTTGGAATTCAGTTCCTGGCACTATACGTAAGCGCACACGTACACAGGTATAATTTAGTAGCCCTGGTAGATCACCTGATCTCCTGCATGCCCTTCTCCACACTCCTCAGACCTGAAACACTCCAGGCAGTTATATACCCAGTCCTCTGGTTCACTCTACATATATACATGGACATCACCATGGATACAAGCTGTACCTATACAATAATCAAACTTCTGAATTCTATTTCGATGTACGACTGCTGGTGGCCTACGGTACTCGTCAGTCTTCTGTTCAGCTGCAGAGATGAGCTTCTGGATCGAGGTCTAGTTGTTTCCTCTTCCTCTCTCTCTTTCTATAATTTTCTTCATCTCTTCCATCAGTCGATCGTCTGTAGTCATCCCTATAATTATTATAGCCATCAGCAGTTGTAATTTCATATTTTTTGACTGAAAAAAAGCGTTTTACAATACATTCTTGAGTACAGTGACTGCATGCATAGCCAATGGAACTTATTCTGTACACAGCAAGTGATACGTTTGTTTAGTGTCAGTCCCTGAAAACACAATAACATGTTCTAGGTATTCTAACAGTTGCTCAATAGCCCCACAGATAACTTTCAAGAAGACCAGGTTTCATGATTGTTAGTGTCAGTCCCTGAAAACAATAACATGTTTTAACAGTTGCTCAATAGGCCTAGAGATAACTTTCAAGAAGACCCAGTATCCATCCTTGATTATTTTTATCTCATGATGCAACTATTGAAAATATTCAACTATAAAAATATTGTGATTACTGTTGTACAATCAGTGTTATATGATGCATACACAAAGGTTTATGTATTAACCATAATTATAGCTACTTATTTAAATTGTCTGTATGATGACTGTATCTCTACATACCATAGTTATATGAAACTGTTATACATATAGCTATTGCCTATAATTATAACTGTTGTTGAAAGGTTTATTCTCCTCCAACATTATTCTTTTTCTCCTTATTGACAGCTGCGTACATATGAGCCTCTGCGTTGTAGAACTCATCATCACTCTTACTGGCCTCAACCTTCACTGGTGGTGGGTTAGATGGTTTCTGCTTGTTATGATCAATGACATCATAGTCACCAATCGCTTTATCGCTTGTGGTCACTGTACTGTAGTTAGGACCTAGTGAACTGTAGCTCGGTTCCATTAGAGCTGTGTCAGTGTAGCTCTCATTCACTTGTATTAGAACTCTGATAATTTAGGACAAAGTTAGCAACTTGTGTATAGTAAAATTGAATACCTTTGTTTTGGTGAACTTGAGTTCCTTTTCCTTGTGACAGTACAAGCCACCCACGCAATGACTGTCCCTACTTCTAGTAGTATTAGAAGTCCAATCACTGCTCCTAGTGCACTGGTTGTATTTTGTACAGCATAGTTGTGAGTTTGACATTTAATGACTAAGCTCGCCATATCACTTGTAGCTAGCATCTTCACTGTGTCTTTGCAAATCAGTTTTGTATCATCATTTGTCACTCTACAATCAACTTTTGGAACAATAGAAGAGTTAGTACTTCGCACCATTGCTCCTATAATTATAACGTACATATACGTATAGATTTCATCTATGTAATCATGTGCATTATTATACCTTCGATCGGAAATCCTAACATTTTACAAACAGTGCCTGCCAGCACTTCATTGTAACAGATGGATGCCCAATATCCCTGCATACAGAAGTCCACTCGTCCCTCTCTGATAGTGGAACCACCCACCAGTCTTATGTCTCCACTGTTACAGTTGGCTGTATAATTATCTCATGCAGTATTAACTTTAATTTTCAAAAGTTAATGCTCTTACCTGGTTGACATCTTACCCATCCTGCACTCTTATTACATGTACTGGTATGAATATTGCACTCTCCTATGTTACTTTCCCCTCCAGTACATCTGCCATTAATCATAAAGTAGGCGAGCGGTTGATCAGCTGCTGGTAGCGTTGTACCACCTCCTCTATTAGCTCCTGAAGATGATGATGGACTAATTCAAGGACATGTACAACAAACAGAACAAACGTACCATGGTCGCTGAGTCCCAGTTGTCTGCACACAACGTTGGCCTCCACTCTTGTCCAGCTTCCACCACCCGTACACAGCCAATGCCATTCTCCATCATGGCAGTACTGGACATACTTTTCTCTCGGAAGGAATTTTCCTTCAGATAGCTTTATAGCTCCATTATTACACACTGCACAATCATAGAGCATAAAATTACTTTATTACTGAAGCACTTACTTTGCCCGTCCGTGACTATTAAATTTTGTCCAACTAGGACAATAGTGAGTAGTACCAAGCAGATACTAACCATGAGTATTCTGATACACTTGTGAATGCTAGCAGATCTATTAAGTACTGCGAAGAGGCTAACACTTGTCGACTTTATTATATAGTTACGTAGTAATACTTTCATGTGTTGCATTTGCCCGTCTTTTGTTGTCATAGTTAACTCACAAACACAACAGTTTTTTGAACTGAGTAGGCGTTGAATGAAAGTGAATGACTTGTAGATACAAGGTTTCTTATTTCTCTTATGGTGGTGTTTACTTTATCTCATACCCCAATATATATTGTGTACTGAGGGCTATACATTGTGAGTGGTGTGTGTACTGTGTGTTACACTGCAGAGTGTTCTGAACAATTTTGCATGTGCAATAAATAATTGGTAAAAGTTCTACTCTTGGTAATGGACAACCACAATGACAATTACCGTATAGCGGGTTATTTTCATATGGTGGAAATGTTTGTATTTTTCATCTTATCAGTGGAGCACCTCCGAAAAATAAAATTGCAACATTTTTTTGGCACAATAGGTTCAACGTCACTATCCTGAGCTGTACGAAAATGAAAAAAGGGCAGTTTGTACGAAATTTTGCACCGAAATTACCTACTATACGGTAACATTTGTACAGTTTTCAGAGTATAGGCATGATATGACTGCATGTAGTCAGTCATCACTAGATCCATTAGCCATTAAAGTGACAAACAACAGCAGTTGCAATTTCATTCTTCGTGGACATACAATGAATCTTTGAATACAGTGACTGCATGCAGAGCCAATATGTACACATGCGGCCTGATTGTATAATGTATATACACAGCAAGCGATCTGTTTGTAGTGTTCAGTCCCTGAAAACACAATAACACATTCTAGGTATTCTAACAGTTGCTCAATAGCCCCACAGATAACTTTCAAGAAGACCCAGTATTCATTACAGTATATATTCCTTACCTTTGTGACTCAAAGATTCATTATGATTGATTGATTATTTTCACCTCACGATTCAACTGTGCATTTCTGGGTTTCAAGTTGGGTCAGAATCTCTTCGTCACTATGTACCACAAACCACCACCTTTCCTTGTTACTTTTAGTTGTGTTAGATTTTCGCTTAAGTTTCATCTTAGAGGCTTCAATGCTAGTGAGTTGCACTAACGTGTTAGTGATTGATTTATTGGTAGCTGATCTCAAAGTTCCCCAGATACGTCTTGCACCTTCAACCATAACTCTATTTCTGTTTCCTTTTGACACATTTAATTCCGTGAGTTTCAGTTCAATAGGTTTTGGAGGTATATTCTTGTTGGGTCTAAAGACTACTTTCTTTTCGATAGGGTGGGGCTGTGACAGTACAACTTCTGCGTACGAACTAGGCTGGGTTTCAACTTGTGTACAGAGGTTTTGAAGATCATTTCTGAGAGAGGCAATAGCCTCCATGGCCGGTGCAGGGTCACACAAATTCTTTTCTTCAAGCAGCAAAGCCTTGACATTTGACAATTCATTCTTGAGAGTTTCTATCTCTCCCTGGAGATTGCTTACAATGGTAGAGTGCATCTTTTGGGTGCAGGTGAGACAAACAAAGGTAGAGGAGCTTTCTATTATCCTTTTATGACAAGTGACTGTAACTCCAGCACAGTATCTGTGTAGTTGCTTCTGGCACACACCATCACAAGTTAAGCTGTTTTCCCCATCTTTGATAGCACAACAGCAAAGGTCACATGTGGCAGAGGACTTTTCCCCAGTCTTTCTTTTTGTTCTCTTTGATACACTAGCCACTGGTACACTAGCCATTGCTACACTCTACACAGCTAAGTGCTAAGTGCTAACTCCTTAGTAGCCTTCTTAGTATTCACAGAGAACCTACTTTAAAATCAGTTCTCTTAGCAGTCCACAAAATGCTTAGCTACTTCACTACATGTATTACTGGTATGAATTCTGCACTCTCCAATGTTACTTTCCCCTCCAGGATGTGTCACCAAACATAAAGTAGGGTGGATTAGCTGTTGGTGTTGTATCACCTCCTTTCTTGGCTCCTGGTGATTGTAATTATAATTCAATGACATGTACAATTTATATCCCATATCTTGGCCGCTGAGTCCCAGTTGTCTACACACAACATTGGCCTCCACTCTTGACCATGTTCCACCACCAGTACACAGGGAATGCCACTCTCCATCATGGCAGAACTGTATATACTTTTCATTCGGAAATAAACCTCCTTCCTCAGATAGCTTTACAGCTCCATTATTGCACACTGCACAATCATATTATATACAAATCATTACTGAAGCAGCACTTACCTTGCCGGTCGGCGAGTATTTGTCCAAGCAGGACAATAGTGAGTAATACCAAGCAGATACTAGCCATGACTATATATTCTCGATACAAATGAATTCAAGCAGATTTATTATAGGTACTGTGCAAAGGCTATATAATGCATGACGTTGACATTAATTTGTAGTATGCTTGTCTGTCTTATGTTGTCATAGTCCACCCACCCACCCACAAGCATAAACAGCGGTCTAAACTGAGTAGGTTGATAGCCTTGTAGACACAAGGTTTCTTATTCCCTTTTACGGTGATGGTTAGCCTGCATGTTTGTTTACTTTAAGTCACATCCTCTCTCGTGCCCTGAGGGCATATAACTCTGATAACAAAGTGTGTATAATTATTGTACTGTGTGCTGACTGTAGCTAGTAGAAAAGTGCAATATTAGTATACAGTTCTCAAAAACTTATATAAATTGCTAATTTGCTAATGGTCCATTTGTATGAGATCTAACATCATATACTGTAGTAATCATTCTGAAACATAGTTAGGACATGGTAATGCAACCTGATTGTTGTTATAATTTATGTATACTGCATGCATGTTTACACAATTCTTTACTTTCTTGAAGGGATATGATTCACCGATGGCCTATAAACAACCATAGTATAGGAGCTAGTGCATGCACTCCTGATTATAGTATTCAGCATGCCGGAATTCTGTACATAATTATTCCACACATAGGTTGTAATAATTAGTTACGTATTCTGTAATATTATGCGTCTCTGCACACTAGCTATGACTGTTTCTCCTAACCTCTCTTTCCTTAATTACTGGCTTCCACAGTCACTGGTGGTGGGTTGGATATCTGGAGTGCTCTCGGCTTGGGTTTGAAATTGTCAATGACATCATAGTCACTAACTGCTTCATTGCTTGTAGTCACAGTATCGTAGTTAGGATCTTGTGAGCTGACGTTCGGTTGTTTTAGGAATGTCCCATTGTAACTCTCATTCACTTTTGTTAGAATTCTGTTACTGAGCCAAACAATTATAGCACCTCCATACATGTAATTAATTATTATACCTTTGTTTTGTTGGACTTGAGTTCCTTTTCCTTGTGACAGTGCAAGCCACCCACGCAATAACTGTCCCTACTTCTAGTAGTGCAAGAAGCCCAATCACTACTCCTAGTACACTGGTGATTGGGCTTCTTGGATGCATGGTTGTATTCTGTACAGCACTGGTTGAGATACTACTGCTTGGGATTGGTGGATCACTGCTGTTGGCGGTAGTTTGATCTTCGATTATGTCAGAGGGTGCCATGCATAATGTCGATGAGTTAGGACATGTCTCACAGAACGATGGACACTCAACGGCTAAACCTCGAGCACATAACCCACTGTCAGTGATGTTCCCACAGCTCAACCTATTGTTGGTATCCATGGTGCAACTAACTTGTGGGCTTGTCGTGCTGATTACGTTTGACACTGCTGCTGTGAAACGTATAGTTTACGTATGTAAATGTTTGCTTGACCTGATCATACTCGGTTCTTACCTTGGCTTGGAAATCCTAGCTGAGAGCAAACATGTCCAGCTAGTACTTGGTTGTAGCACATTGTACCCCATCGCTGGTTCTGACACACCTCCACTCGTCCTTGTCTTATGGTGGATCCGCCCACCAGTCGTACGGCTCCATCAGGGCAATCAACTAAAAATTATTATAGATAGCTACCACTAGAATGCATTTATTTAGAGATAATAGCCGACCTGGATTGCATTTTACCCATCCTTGTTGATTACTGTTGCAATTAGATAAAGCTTCAATTCTTTCACATTCTGCTAATGCATTCTCCCTGCCAGAACATGAGCCGAAATTGAACCTGAAGAAACCGCCACTGATAGACATCGATGCTAGATTCCTATTAAACCCTTTTGTGGCTCCTGCACGTAAGTAGTAGTATTGTATAGAGCAATGCTAACAGTCACTGACCTTGGTCACTGTAACCGTGCTGTCTACACACTACGTTGGCTTCTACTCGGGAAAATGGTTTGCCACACAGCCAACACCATTCTCCATCAAGGCAGTACTGGACGTAGCTTTTAGTCACTTGATCATCAAGACGTACTAGACGTAGAATTCCATTATTGCACGCTGCATGTGCAAAGTATCACAGAGGATTAAGTTACAGTATATATATACATATTTACCGAGCTTGTCCGCCGATAGTTGTCCAACCAAAGCAAGCGTGACAAGCAGCGAGCTGATATTTGCCATGACTATTCTTGTGAATGCAAACAGATCTATACATGTAAATAATTATACCTATGATCGTGCAGTGTTAAGTAGGTTCAAGGTATAATGGAGTTGATGATAGTTTTTAGGTGTTGCATTTGTCTGTTTGGCTGGTATAGTTCAATGCATGCAAACATAGTAAATTAGACAGAGGTGCTTTCCATGTATGGTAACGCTTTTACCACTTGTACTATTTGCTATTATATTCCCCTATAGGTCATTGCTGCATGCATACACATTGTATGTAGTATATATATAATGTGTCTGTATATAGAAGACAATCAGTATTTTAAAAAATGCACTTACTGTTTTTTGTTGCCTTCATTTCTTTGCCTTCTTTTTAGATGTGCATGTTTGGCTGTAAAACTGTAGTAGTATTATAGCATGAATACGTACATACTGAGACATTCTGTTTGGTGCACTATACATAGAGTATTCATATTCTCTATAATTAATTGATTATTCAACAGCTTATTTTATACCTTCACATTATTCCGTTAAACGGTTTTATCGTACGATCAGTGTTATGATGCATATGCACACTATATATTATGTTCAAGTTTTCTATAATGCATCTGTATGCACACTATAGCTATGACTGTTGTTGCAAGGTTCATTCTCCTCCGACCATTGTTGCATGCTTCTTATTAATAGCTGCGTACATATGCTCCTCTGCATTGAAGAACTCATGTTCACTCTTACTGGCCTCAACCTTCACTGGTGGTGGGTTGGCTGGTTTTGGTCTGGGCCTGTTATGATCAATGACATCATAGTCACCAATTCCTTCATCGCTTGTGGTCACAGTATTGTAGTTAGGACCTAGTGAACTGTAGCTCGGTTCTATAGGAGCTGTGTCAGTGTAGCTCTCATTCACTTGTGTTAGAATTCTGTTATAGCAAATAATAGGACACATTTTTTTAACAATTTGAAATTTAATACCTTTGTTTTGGTGGACTTGAGTTCCTTTTCGTTGTGACAGTACAAGCCACCCACGCAATAACTGTCCCTACTTCTAGTAGTACAAGAAGTCCAATCACTGCTCCTAGTGCACTGGTAATCGGGTTTGCTGGATTGCAGCTGCTGGCTGATGTTGTCATAGAAGTGGTTGTGTGTTTTGTTCCGTTGATTGCTGGAGTATGTACAGCAGAGTTGAAAGTTTGGCATGTGATGACTAAGCTTGCCATATCACATATGCGTGACTGTATAGTGTCTCCACAGTTCAGGGTGGTGCCATCATCTGTCATTGTACAGTCGACTTTTGGGTCAATAGAGGAGGTAGTACTATTCGCCATTGCCCCTGTATACATTTAAACTTCATCTTGAATATAGTGTTGTACATTTTACTACCCTGCATTGGAAATCCTAACATTTTGCAAACGGTGTCTGCCAACTCTAGATCTTCATTGTAACAGACGGATGCCCAATGTCCCTGTGTACAGACGTCCACTCGTCCCTCTCTGATAGTGGTACCACCCACCAGTCTCACTGTTCCATTAGTGCAATCAGCTGTATAGCACTCAGCAGTAACTTTGAAATGCAAAAGTTAATGCTCTTACCTGGTTGACAGTCTACCCATCCATCATTGGTAATACATTCACTGGGATAACTAATGCCCGTGCACTCTCCTATGTTACTTTCCCCTCCAGCACAGGATGTGTCACCAAACATAAAGTAGGATGGACTAGCTCTTTGTGTTCTACTACTTCCTCCTCTCTTGGCTCCTGAGGATTGTGATGATTGTAAGGACATGTATGATAATATCATCAAAACTAGCATACCTTGGCCGCTGAGTCCCAGTTGTCTGCACACAACATTGGCCTCCACTCTTGACCATGTTCCACCAGTACACAGGGAATGCCACTTTCCATCATGGCAGTACTGGACATACTCTTCATTGGAATTTTCGTATAACATTACTAGCTGTACAAATCCATTATTACACACTGCACCTATAGAGCATTAAAATCATCGATAAGTATTACTGTAAAGCACTTACCGTCAGCTTGCCCGTCCGCGAGTATTTGTCCAACTATGACAACAGTGAGTAATACCAAGCAGATACTAGCCATGACTATTCTTGATACAAATTGTGAATGCAAGCAGATCTTGTTAAATACTGTCACTAGCAAATGCATGCATGGGTGATTGACATTATTAGTTTTATGTGTACGATTGCCTGTCTTTTGTTGTCATAGTCCAGCCAAACATAACAGCATTGAATAAAAGCGAAAGCCTTGTAGACACAAGGTTTCTTTTTTTCCCTTTATGGTAATGGTTGTGTTTCTTTGTGTGATGTGTGTGCAAATGTACCGTGTGTTGACTGACTGTAGCTAATAGCGGAGTGTTCTTAGTGTACAGTTCTCAAAGTACGCTGGATATCACTAGCCATCATGCATTAATAGCCATTAGAGTGAAGAACAGCAGTTGTTGTAATTTCAGACAGATAAACAAGTATTTTTTAGCTAGATAATAAATCTGTGAATACAGTGACTTTAGGAATGTGTACACAAAATCCAGTCTGGTTGTATGTTTAGGCATTTGCTTAGTTCCTTGAAGGGACATTTTTTATTGTTTTGATTTAATGGCTCGGTCCACAGATGGCCTAAAGAGCATTATAGTAAGTTGAACAAATTTATGTTATTGTGCATTTACATGCAATCAGTTTTATATAATGCATACACATGCAAATGTCGTATACTAGTTGTTTTCATTATGTGTCTCTGCAGCTATAGCTATGACTGTTACTCCTTTTCTTCTTTAATTACTGGCTTCCACCGTCACTGGTGTGGGTTGGATATCTGGAGTGTTCTCGGCTTGGGCTTGAAATTATTAATGACATCATAGTCACCAACTGCTTCATCGCTTGTGGTCACGGTATCGTAGTTAGGATCTTGTGAACTGACGTTCGGTTGTTTTTAGGAATGTCCCATTGTAACTCTCATTCACTTTTGTTAGAATTCTGTAACAGAGGAAACAATTATAGCACCTTCATGCATGTAATTGAATACCTTTGTTTTGGTGAACTTGAGTTCCTTTTCCTTGTGACAGTACAAGCCACCCACGCAATAACTGTCCCTACTTCTAGTAGTACAAGAAGTCCAATCACTGCTCCTAGTGCACTGGTGATTGGGCTTGTTGCCTCCATGGAAGTGGTTGTGGGTGTGGCTGTGGCTGAAATCTGTACAGCAGAGTTGTGAGTTTGGCATTCGATGACTAAGCTTCCTGCACCACATACGTGCGACTGTATAGTGTCTCCACAGTTCAGGGTGGTGCCATCATCTGTCACTGTACAGTCAACTTTTGGATCAATAGAAGAAGTAGTACTATTCGCCATTGCCCCTATATAAACATTCGTACATTTAAACTTCATCTTTTATATAGTGTTGTACATTTTATTACCCTGCATTGGAAATCCTAACATTTTGCAAATGGTGCCTGCCAGCTCTAGGTCTTCATTGTAACAGATGGATGCCCAATGTCCCTGTGTACAGACGTCCACTCGTCCCTCTCTGTTAGTGGAACCACCCACCAACCTCACTGTTCCATCAGTGCAATTAGCTGTATAATTATCTCATGCATGCAGTATCAACTTTAACAAACTCTTACCTGGTTGGCAGTCTACCCATCCTTTTCTACTAGTACCACATGTACTGGGATAACTAATGCCCTTACACTCTCCTATGTTATACTCCCTTCCAGTACATGTGCCACTAATTATAAAGTAGGATTGATTAGCTGGTACTGTTGAACCTCCTCCTTTATTGGCTCCTGATATAGGATTGTGATAGACCAATTCAAAGACATGTATAACAATTAAGCAAAACTAACTGACCATGGCCGCTGAGTCCCAGTTGTCTGCACACAACATTGGCCTCTACTCTTGACCATGTTCCACCACCAGCACACAGGGAATGCCATTCTCCATCATGGCAGAACTGTATATACTCTTCATTGAAACTACCATATCTTACTAGCTGTACAGCTCCATTATTACACACTGCACAATCACATGCAGAGCATTAAATTACTTTATCTATGATTATTACTGAAAAACTTACCTTGCCCGTCCGCGAGTATTTGTCCAACTATGACAACAGTGAGTAATACCAAGCAGATACTAGCCATGACTATTCTGACACACTAGCTTGTGAATGCAAGCAGATCTAATGGTGTTTGCACAGGCTAATGCATGGGCGGTTGACATTCAGTTATTATCTATTCATGTGTTGGATTTGTGTCTGTCTTTTGTTGGCATTTCACTCCAAAACATAACAGCTAGCTTTCTAACTGAGTAGGCATTGTAGACGAAAGGTTTCTTTTATTTCCCTTTATGGTAATGGTTGGCCTACATTTATTTGCTTTACTGTAATGAAGATGCAGTTTCATCGTTATTGATTGAGTGCAGTGATTACAGGAAAGCGATAATCGTAAAAAAATTGCTCAGTTCCTGGCATGGAAATTATAATGGACCTATATCTTAATAGTCCCACAAATAATTCGAAGACCCAGTATTAACTGCAGTCAGTACATTCTTTGACTGTTTTAACCTTAATTCATGATTGCTGTACTTGTGTTATGATGCATGCACAAGGTTATAATGATGTGTTTCTACACACTGTAGCTATATTGCTATAGCTGTTATTGTATACAAGCCTTCCAATAAAAGTAACAGTGTGCAGTATTCATTGTGCAGTATATACATTCTGATTGTTTTGGTGTACATTCATGCAACACTGTTGTATGAACATTTATCAAAGTGTAAGCTCCACTGTCTCATAGTTGAAGACTCTAATAAGACTCTTGAGATATAAGTATGAATACTCTACCACTATTGATTGTAATTCTTGTTGCCAGTTCTGAAACTATTCAAGGTATGAACTTGTGTTTAATTTGTTGACTAACAGAGCAACAAGTTTACTCCCTCAGGCTGCATTGATGGAAAGGTACAGAGACTAGATGATGGTAGAATCAATATTTGCTCTGATCAAGAATGGAAAACTGTGTGTGAGAAAAACCCTGATGGAAGATGGAATGTCCGTAAGACTAATGTCGTCTGCAGACTGCTCGGCTACGAAGATAATGGTAATAATTATAGCACAATTATTCATAGCTTTAATGTATACACTATCTGGTGAACTACAACATTAACAGGGGCAACTGTGAATCGAATGTGCTCAAATAAAACTGCTCAGACTGATTACGTTGAAGTTCTAAAGTGCAGTGGAACTGAGAATTTTCTCGAAGAATGTGGAATAGCCTCAACTGATTTTGAGGATTGTCGAAGTAATAATTGCAATAATAGTCAGCAAAGAATTCCTCTAATAACTTGTCTACCAGGTTTGTAGTTAGTTTATTGCTTATGTATTAGGAGATAACAAACTACAGTGAACTGTACTAACGGGACCATAAGACTGGTGGGTGGATCCACTGACAGAGAGGGACGAGTGGAGGTGTGTGTGGGTGGTCGCTGGGGAACTGTTCAAACAAACAATTTGCAAATGGTTGAGTTTGTTTGCTCTACACTGGGTTTCCCAACTGAAGGTAGAGAAGAGACAGTGAGCATTTAAATTGAACCAATGCATGTATGTATGTCTAATAATACAGATTCAAAAGCAGTAACTACTCTTGGCCATGGAACAGCTCCAATAAGAAGCTGTGTAATAAATAACAGCACCCTCCACTGTGTGGACATTGCGGATGAAGATTCCTTTGAACTTGGAGTTGTATGCAAAACACACATTGGTGACTCATGTAATGAAAGCTGTGCCTTGAGAAGATTGATTACGTATACTGTGATTGGTCTTCTGGTGATTGCACTCATGGGACTTGCTATTGTAACTTGCTGTGTGTTGGGGAAACAGTACAGGTCACAGAAACAGCAACAAACAGAGTAAATGTTTCAACATAATTATTAGCTTCACTTTCAATGATCGTCTGCATGCATGTACACATACATGTACAGGTACAACATTTCTCATGTGCAAGAGCTCTCGACAATTCAACCACAACTGAACAACCCAGTGGACAATGTGAGCATGGAACCAAATAATGCATACAGCTCCAGTGGACCCATTTACGAACAAGTTGCCAATGGCAATGAACAAGAGCACACCAACTCAATGCTTGAACGCGACAACAGCCCAGATTATTGCTCAACTCAGCTCAATGCTATAGATGAGGAGGAGAACTACCATGTAGTGGAGAGTGAAGGGTGTGAGGGTGTGGAGGGGGCGGGCTGTGATGGTGTGTACAGTGAGGTTAATAGCGACGAGGTACCAAACGATGTCGAGGGAAATGGACAGCAAGGTGTGGCTGTGTGAATTATGAGGAGTACTCCATACTCAAGCATTGAGAAACTGAACATTAACGTAAACTTGCATTATTGTGATCAAAAGTTTATAGAGGTCTTACAATTCGTGTGAGTGAGTGATGTGAGGTAGTTACTATAGAGTTGTGATTGGAGTGAACTTTAAAGTGGTTCTGATATACATGTGATTTTATGATGTAGTCCAAGTGGAATTCAGTTCCTATATGCGATATATGAGTTACATGCATACACGTCACGTACACAGACATACTGTGGCCCTTCAAGTAATGCTAGCATATTGCTAGATAATAGTAATAATAACGTTACAGCAAGAGCCACATAAATGGGCTTGAATAAAATAGCTCAGTTCCTTGCTATCATGGACCCATGCTAATAGCCCCACAAATAATTCAAATACCCAGTATTCATTGCAGTACATTCTTTGATTGTTTTGCTCACTGTGCATGCATGGTAATGTACATTGTGATTACTGTTTAACTAGTGTTAACTTATGGTGCACATGGTTATATTACGAAGCTATAAAATATAGGTATTTAGGTTGTCTGGATGTGTGTGGTGTGTTTCTACACACTTAGTTATTAGCCTCGATCCCAGGCCGAGTTTTCGCTTTTATAACGGTTAGGCGAACAGTTGTTTGCCTAACCGTTATAAAAGCGAAAACTAGGCCTGGGATCGAGGCTAACTTAGTTATAGGCTTTTTCTCCTCACAACGTTTGTTGCCTTCATTCTCTTGTTGATGATTGGTTTAGAACCCTACAAGCTTGTATTTATTGACAGCTCTCTCTGTTGTGTTGAAACCTGACAATTTTAAGAAACTGGCTGAGTTTCAATGTTGTGACAATTTAACGTGGATTTCATGCAACAATTGTATATTATATGTCAGTAGCTTGAAAAGCAAACACATTCAACAATAACATTACAAGTATAAGCTCCACTGTCATAGTTGAAGACTCTAATAAGACTCTTGAGATATAAGTATGAATACTCTACCACTATTGATTGTAATTCTTGTTGCCAGTTCTGAAACTGTTCAAGGTATGAACTTGTATTTAACTCTGTTTTATTAATTATAACTTCAGGCTGCATTGATGGAAAGGTACAGAGACTAGATGATGGTAGAATCAATATTTGCTCTGGTCAAGAATGGAAAACTGTGTGTGAGAAAAACCCTGATGGAAGATGGAATGTCCGTAAGACTAATGTCGCCTGCAGACTGCTCGGCTACGAAGATAATGGTAATAATTATAGCACAATTATTCATAGCTTTAATGTAATGTGACTATCTGATGAACTACAACATTAACAGGGGCAACTGTGAATCGAATGTGCTCAAATAAAACTGCTCAGACTGATTACGTTGAAGTTCAAAAGTGCAGTGGAACTGAGAATTTTCTCGAAGAATGTGGAATAGCCTCAACTGATTTTGAGGATTGTCGAAGTAATAATTGCAATAATGGTCAGCAAAGAATTCCTCTAATAACTTGTCTACCAGGTTTGTAGTTAGTTTATTGCTTATGTGTTAGGAGATTACAAATTACAGTGAACTGCTCTAACGGGACCCTAAGACTTGTGGGTGGATCTACTGACAGAGAGGGACGAGTGGAGGTGTGTGTGGGCGGTCGCTGGGGAACTGTTCAAACAAACAATTTGCAAATGGTTGAATTTGTTTGCTCTACACTGGGTTTCCCAACTGAAGGTAGGGACAGTGAGGATTTTAATTTAACCTATTTGGTTGCATGTATGCCTATTATATACTACTAATAATACAGGTTCAAAAGCAGTCACTACTTTTGGCCATGGAACTGCCCCAATAAGAAGCTGTGTAATAATAAACAGAATCATTCACTGTGTAGACATTACAGATGACGATTCCTTTGAGCTTGGAGTTGTATGCAAGACACACATTGGTGATTCGATATCTGCAGTCTTGGGAGGAGTGATTGGTCTTCTGGTGGTTGTACTCATGGGACTTGCTATTGGATTGACTGTAACTTGCTGTGCGTTGGGGAAACGCAGGTCACAGAAACAGGAACAAACAGAGTAAGTGTTTTCCCCATAATTATTTGCTTCACTTTCAAGTATACATGCATACATGACGATGTACAGGTACAGCATTTCTCAAAAGCAAGAACTCCCAAGAATTCTACAACAATCGAACAACTCAGTACACAATGTGAGCACGGAAACATGCGATGAACACAGCTCCAGTGGACCGATCTACGAACAAATTGACAATGGCAATCAACAAGACCACACCTACTCAATACTCGAACGCGATGAAAGCCCAGATTGTTGCTCAACACAGCTCAATGATATAGACAAAGAGCAGAGCTACCATGTAGTGGAGAGCGAAGGGTGTGAGGGGGTGGAGGGGGAGGGCTGTGACAGTGTGTATAGTGAGGCTAGTAGCGGCGAGGTAACGAATAATGTCAAGCAAAACAGACAACAAGGTGTGGCTGTGTGAAGAGGAGTACTCCACACTCAAGCATTGAGAAAACTAAACATTCATGCTCCTAGTAATTATAGGGTTTGTATGAGTTATTTTTTACCTTTATGTTTATAGTGTTTCCTGTATCAGCCAATGGAATTTTATTTTGTAAAATGAGCAAGCATCAGTTTGTTTATAGTGTCAGGTCCCTGATAACAATAACATATTTTAAGAATCCTAACAGTTGCGTACCTTTCATGGAGATTATCATGTACCTGTACTTTAACTATATAGTGAGCAACACCAAACAGTTACTAGCTAACCGTGACTATTATTCTCGATACATTATTTGTAAAAATAAGTACTGTGCACAGGTTAATGTATGCATGATATAGTACTGTTTTCATGTTTTAGTCCACTCAAAGCATGATAGTCTTGTCGACAAAAGGTTTCTTATTCCCCTGTATGTTGGCCTGCATGTTTACTTTAAGTTATCCTCTCTGGTGCCCTGAGGGCATAACTCTGATAACAAAGTGTGCGTGTGTATATACACACATGTGTATTGTACTGTGTGTTGACTCTCGCTAATAGCAGAGGGTTCTGAACAATGTTAGTATATAGTTCCCAAAATGAGGATGTTAAATTGTTACTCAATCTCAGCCGGTAAGATTTGGTCCATTTGTGTCTGGTTCAATGTTTGAGATCAGAGCCTCGTTGCTGCTTGATACAGCAGCTGTACGTTGTTCAACCAATAGCTCATCGTGATTGGTTTCTGTTTCAGTATCACTTCTAGTGCCTTCATTGTTCTGAGACTTCCTTACCTTTATTTTCTTTGATTTATCCACCACTGTGTAGGTGTGATCCTCGGCAATAAAGAATTTCTCTTCTCTCTTACTGGCTTTTTCCCTCACTGGTGGAGACAGATAAGCTTTGGCTGTGTTTGTGGGTGCTTGGCTGTATGTAGTAATGATATCATAGTTGTCAATTGCCGCATCATTTGCGATAATAACATTTGCATAGTTATTAGCAGTGTTCCATCAAGCATCCTGGGTATTTGAGGAACGTATGTTTCATTCTTCTCATTCGTGCCTGTGGAACTGCATGCATATAGTTAGCATACAATAAACAATAAACTAATAATATTATTGTTGGGAGATAACTGAGTTACACACACTTGATAGTTGCATGGAGTTAGTGTTTTTCCTCCTAGCAACAACACCACAACTAATTAGAGTGATTATTTGTAGGACCACTAGAACACCAATAACTGCTCCCAATGCCACTGTAATGGCGCTGTCATGGTTAGTCAGTTCTGTAATCGGACATGTACTCGAGCCTGTAGTCGAGGTCACTCGAGTAGATAGGACATTTGAAACAATTGGGTAAGTACTTGCATGGTTGATTTGGTGATGGTCAGCGATCCATCTAATGGTTTCTTCCCGGCATGTGCTAGGGGCCTATGAGTGTGATGATAAAAACCAAACCATATCCATACGTATGTACGTTGCTACGTACATAGAATACAAATAATAATATAGTATTGTGATGTTGTTATAATAAGATGCTGCGTCAAATTAGGCCTCTTTCTGATGCACATAATTATTATAATAATTGGACATTGATAATCATGAGCATTATATTCATGGCTAACAGCTATTAATACGTGTATAATTATGATGCATGTTATTGCTGCACTTGGTCGAATTTCAATAGAAATGTACAACAAAAAATTACATGCTGTCAACAACATTCAGGAACTGAGTTTCAATGTTGTCCATTGTGTCATGCAACACCTGATATTTTTGTCAACTTGAAAAGCGAACGACGCAACTTACCTTAAAAGGAAGCTACAGAAATGACAGGCAGTTAGAAAGCGCCTCAAATAAGACTAACTAGTGAGATATGAACACTCTGCTATTGATTGCAATCCTCTTTGTTGCTTTTAAAGCTGTTCAAGGTAAATTTCTTGTATTACTTGTTAGACTGTTAGTTACGAGTTTACTCCCTCAGGCTGCATTGATGGAAAGGTACAGAGACTAGATGATGGTAGAGTCAATGTTTGCTCTGATCAAAAATGGAAAACTGTATGTGAGAAAAACTACCAATGGAGTGTTTATCAAGCTAATATTGCTTGCAGACTGCTGGGCTACAATAATAATGGTACATTCTTCAGTATAATGACTGTATGCTTTGCTAGTCTTTGGGTCCCACAGGGGGAAGTGTGAGACAATCATGCTTTCCCTCAACTCGTCTGAATTACATTGATGTTAGTGAGTGTAGTGGAACAGAGAATACTTTTGAAGAATGTGGAATCAACCAAAGAGATTTGGTGATTGTTTAGATTGCAGTGGTGGCAAAAGACATCCTGGAGTAGTGTGTCTACGAGGTAAATATTTTGCTCACAAGAGTTTGAGTATAATAATTTATGTATTACAGCCGACTGTGCTAATGGAGAGATAAGACTGGTGGGTGGGTCCAGCGTGAGAGAGGGACGAGTGGAGGTGTGTGTGGGCGGTCGCTGGGGAACTGTTCAAAACAATAATTCCCAACTGGTTGAATTTGTTTGCTCTACACTGGGTTTCCCAACTGAAGGTAGGAACAGTGAACTTAATATAGTTGCCGTGAGTGCATACTATTTTGTAGGTTCAAAATCAGTCACTACTTTTGGCAATGGAACAGCTCCAATAAGAAGCTGTGTAATAATAAACAGCATCATTCACTGTGTGGACATTGCAGACCAGTCTGTTGATAATTCCATGGATCTTGGTGTTGTGTGCAAGACACACCAAGATGTTATCAGTTCAGTTATTAATAGGACAATCAATCAAACCCTTCAGACGTGTCTTGAACAAACCATGACCAGCGGAACAAATCAGCCAGCCACCACCAGCAGTGAAGTAGACCAATTCATTACATTAGCTAATAATGAAATGGTCGGAAGCTGTCCTACTGTCGTCTTGGGAGGAGTGATTGGACTTCTGGTGGTTGCACTCCTAGGACTTGCTATTGGATTGACTGTAACTTGTTGTGTGTTGTGGAAACGCAGGTCACAGAAACAGCAAGCTGAGTGAGTTCACTGAGCGTATGTTTTCATTGAGTGTGTTGCAGTTTCATATGCTTTTGGCAAAACAGCCAGTTGACTTTCTGGCTTTTGTCCAATGTACAAATGCAGGTATTCTCAAGTGCAAGAACTCTCAACAATTCAACCACTGAATAACCCAGTGAACAATGTGAGCATGGAACCAAATAATGCATACAGCTCCAGTGGACCCATTTACGAACAAGTTGCCAATGGTAATGAACAAGATCACACTGTGGTATCCTGACTTCACACATATTTTATGTGTTCAACTTGTCATATTATGGTAATCCTTATAAATTATAGTTATGTATAATCCAGAGAATGTTCTGGATTGTTTTTGGCCTCATGCTTACTGATATCTAGCTTGATTATGCAGTTCACTCCTGTTTAACTGTCCACGTGTCTGTGTTTCTTATTCAGTCAGTCATTTCGCCAGGGTGCAGCTTATCTGCACATCTGGGCAGAGACAGCGAACAATAGTAGCTAAAGTTATATTCCTTTTTCTCACTGATTCTCACTTTTTTTTACTTGCTTGAAATACTCTAAAAGAACAGGATATTAAGTCTAAATGGTAAAATTCACGTTAGCTGAGTGGCTGTCCAATAGAAAACTGTATGCTAAAAAAACTACAGACTGAGATGGAGTATCCATGAGGCTAATGTCGCATGCAGACTGCTCGCCCACGAAGATAATGATATTATATCATGAGTAATAACTTCTATATGCTCTGCTAGATACATACTTCACAGGGGCAACGTACAGTAAGATGCGGCCATGCTTGGACTCAACCACTGAGAATTACATTGCAGTTCTGAGTTCAACGAAAAATTTGAACAATTTGGATTTGAACAATGTGGAATAACTTCAACAACTTTTGTGGATTGTGGTTTATTCTCCTTCAGCATTAGTCTTTTTCTCCTTATTGACAGCTGCGTACATATGCTCCTCTGTATTGTAGAACTCATCCTCACTTTTACTGGCCTCAACCTTCACTGGTGGTGGGTTGGATGGTTTCGGTTTCTGTTTGTTATGATCAATGACATCATAGTCACCAATTCCTTCATCGCTTGTGGTCACAGTATTGTAGTTAGGACCTAGTGAACTGTAGCTTGGTTCTATTAGAGCTGTGTCAGTGTAGCTCTCATTTACTTTTAATAGAGCTGTACATGTTATGGCATAATTATTAATTATAGAACAAAGTTAGCAAATTATACCTTTGTTTTGGTGGACTTGAGTGCCTTTTCCTTGTGACAGTACAAGCCACCCACGCAATAACTGTCCCTATTTCCAGTAATACAAGAGTCCCAATCACTGCTCCTAGTGCACTGGTTGAATTACTTCCAGTGGTTTTATTCCGTAAAGCATAGTTGTGAGTTTGGCATGTGATGACTAAGCTTGCCATATCACATATGTGCGGCTGTATAGTGTCTCCACAGTTCAGGGTGGTGCCATCATCTGTCACTGTACAGTCGACTTTTGGATCAATAGAAGAGTTAGTACTATTTGCCATTGCTCCTGTAACATACATAGATTTAACGTAAATAATCTTGTGCATTATTAACCTTCGATTGGAAATCCTAACATTTTGCATACAGTGCCTGTCAGCACTTCATTGTAACAGATGGATGCCCAATATCCCTGCATACAGACGTCCACTCGTCCCTCTCTATTAGTGATACCACCCACCAGTCTTATGTCTCCACCGTTACAGTTGGCTGTATAATTACCTCATGCAGTATTAACTTTGATTTGCAAAAGTTAAATAAATGCTCTTACCTGGTTGACATCTTACCCATCCTGCACTCTTACTACATGTACTGGTATGAATTATTGCACTCTCCTATGTTACTTTCCTCTCCAGTACATCTGCCACCAAACATAAAGTAGGCTAGTGATTGATCAGCTGCTGTTAGCGTTATACCATGGCACCTCCTATGTTAGCTCCTGAAGATGGTGATGGACTAATTCAAGGACATGTACAACAAACAGAACAAACGTACCTTGGTCGCTGAGTCCCAGTTGTCTACACACAACATTGGCCTCCACTCTCGTCCAGCTTTCACCACCAGTACACAGCCAATGCCATTCTCCATCATGGCAGTACTGGACATACTTTTCATTCGAAAGGAAATTTCCTTCAGATAGCTTTACAGCTCCATTATTACACACTGCACAATAGAGCATAAAATACTTTATTACTGAAGCACTTACTTTGCCCGTCCGTGACTATTTGTCCAACTAGGACAATAGTGAGTAATACCAAGCAGATACTAGCCATGACTATTCTGATACACTTGTGAATGCTGTGATGCTAGCAGATCTATTTAATAAGTACTGTGAAGAGGCTAACACTTGTCGACTTTATTATATACTTACGTAGTAATACTTTCATGTGTTGCATTTGCCCGTCTTTTGTTGTCATAGTTAACCCACAAACACAACAGTTTTTTGAACTGAGTAGGCGTTGAATGAAAGTGAATGACTTGTAGATACAAGGTTTCTTATTTCTCTTTATGGTGGTGTTTACTTTATCTCATACCCCAATATATATTGTGTACTGAGGGCTATACATTGTGTGTGGTGTGTGTACTACATGTAGAGTGTTTTGAACAATTTCTGAACAATACTCTAGCAATCATTGGAACATGCCCTAGTCCACCTAACAATACACCAGACTGCAACTGCAATCCAGCTATCCCTAGCAGTCCCACCCAGTACCACAACACCAGTGTGCACTGACACTCACAGTAATCCACTAGGAGTAGTCATTGGACTTCTCGTACTACTAGAAGTAGGGACAGTTATTGTGTGGGTGGCTTGCACTGTCACAAAGAAAAGGCACTCAAGTCCACCAAAACAAAGGTATTCAATTACATGCATGGAGGTGCTATAATTTTTTCCCTTAGTAACAAAATTCTAACAAAAGTGAATGAGAGTTACAATGGGACATTCCTAAAACAACCGAACGTCAGCTCACAAGATCCTAACTACGATACTGTAACCACAAGCAATAAAGCAGTTGGTGACTATGATGTCATTGATAATTTCAAGCCCAAGCGGAGAGCACTCCAGATATCCAACCCACCACCAGTGATGGTGGAAGCCAGTACTTAAAGAAGAAAAGGAGTTAACAGTCATGACTATAGTTGCAGAGACGCATAATACAAGCAACTTGTATACGAAACTAAAACATTTGTGTATGATTAATTATTATATAAAACTGATTGCATGTAAATGCACGATAACATTAATTAGTTCAATTTACTATTAAATCAAACAATAAAAAATGTCCCTTTAAGGAACTACGCAAAATAATGCCTAAACATACAAACTAAACAACCAGACTGGATTGTGTGTACACATTCTTAAAGTTACTGTATTCACAGATTTATCTAGCTAAAAAATACTTGTTTGTCTGTTTGAAATTACAACAACTGTTGTTCTTCACTCTATGGCTATTAATGCATGATGACTAGTGATATCCAGCGTACTTTGAGAAGTGTATACACTAACACTGTTCAGCTATTAGTTATAGTCAGTCAACACACGGTATACACACACATCACACAAAGTAACACAACCATTACCATAAAAGGAAAAAAAGAAACCTTGTGTCTACAAGGCTTTCGCTGTTTCAATGCTGTTATGTTTGGGAAATCGTAACACATAAAACTACCACCCATGCATACATTTGCTATAGTACACAGTACTTAACAAACGATTAGATCTGCTTGCATTCACAAGTGTATCAGAATAGTCATGGCTAGTATCTGCTTGGTATTACTCACTATTGTCCTAGTTGGACAAATATTCGCGGACGGGCAAGGTAAGTTTTTCTGTGCAATAAATCATTCATCATTATGACTATATGATATGATTGCAGTGTGTAATAATGGAACTGTAAAGCTATCTGAACGTAATGATAATTTGGCTAGAAGATATGTCCAGTACTGCCATGATGAAGAGTGGCATTGGCTGTGTGCTGGTGGTGGAAGCTGGACAAGAGTGGAGGCCAATGTTGTGTGTAGACAACTGGGACTCAGCGGCCAAGGTATGTTATAGTTCCTATACTCATGCCGTTAATTATATGATTTCATCATGATTAGGAGCAATTAAGAATAATAGTACACTCACAGTAAATGGACTATATTTTATGTTTGCTGAGTCATCTTGTGATGGAGGAGAAAGTAACATACGGGAATGCAGGGAGAGTATATATTCACCTACATGTGCAAATGATAATATAGGATGGGTTGTATGTCAATCAGGTAAGGGCGACTGGCAATCATTTCGATACTATTATGGCATGGCATAATACTATACAGCTAGTTGCACTGATGGAACAGTGAGACTGGTGGGTGGTTCCACTATCAGAGAGGGACGAGTCGACTTCTGTACACAGGGACATTGGGCATCCATCTGTTACAATAAAGTGCTGGCAGACACCGTTTGCAATATGTTAGGATTTCCAATGCAGGGTAATGATGCACAAGATTATTTAAGAAATCTACGAATGTTTATACAGGGGCAATGGCGAAGAGTACTACCTCCTCTATTGACCCAAAAGTCAACTGTACAGTGACAGATGATGGCACCACCCTGAACTGTGTAGACACTATACAGTCGCACATATGTGATATGGCAAGCTTAGTCATCAAATGCCAAACTCACAACTCTGCTGTACCTACTCTAGCAATCAACGGAACATGCCCTAGTCCACCTAACAATACACTAGACTGCCCTAGTCCACCTAACAATACACTAGACTGCCCTAGTCCACCTAACAATACACTAGACTGCAACTGCAATCCAGCTATCCCTAGCAGTAGCCCACCCAGTATCACAACACCAGCGTGCACTGACACTCAAAGTAATCCACTAGGAGCAGTGATTGGACTTCTTGTACTACTAGAAGTAGGGACAGTTATTGTGTGGGTGGCTTGTACTGTCACAAGGAAAAGGAACTCAAGTTACATGTACAGGTACAATACTTCTCAAGTGCAAGAGCTCTCAACAATTCAACAACAACTGAACAACCCAGTGGACAATGTAAGCATGGAACCAAATAATGCCTACAGCTCCAGTGGACCCTTATACGAACAAATTGTCAATGGCAATGAGCAAGACCACACTGCGGTATCCTGACTTCTTCACATGTATTTATGTATTCCTCTATTCATTGGTATCCTTATAATAATTATGTAGAATTTTCTTCATAGATTGTGTGTTTGGTCTCATGCTTACTTATCTAGCTGCAGTTAACTCCTGTTCAACTTGTTTTTTCTGTTCATGTGTCTGTGTTTCTTATTCAGTCAGTCATTTCGCCAGGGTGCAGCTTATTCGCAATGACATCATTTGTTATGCAGAATCTGGGCAGATACAGAAGCTAAAGTTACCGTATAGAGGGTAATATTCGTGGTTTTCGTTGTTGAAGGTCTGACCACGAATATTTCACCCACAAATGAAGCGACCTTGCCTACCTACTTGCGCTAAATGTAGTTAGACCTTCGGTCTTATAGAGACCTTGCAATTCTTGTGTGTCTATTTGTGTATTTATAATTTTTAGTTAAGTTAGTTAAGTATAGTGACTCAGAACTCTCTTCTCTCCTTTGAATACTTTATCACAGTCTCAATGATGTGAGGTAGCTACTAATGTGAGTTATGATTCCAGTGATGTAATGTGTGTCTAAATAATTATGGTTCTGATTCTCCAAGCTTTACCTATACAATAATCGAACTTTAGGATTCTATTTCGATGTACGACTGCTGGTGGGGCCTACGGTACCCGTCAGCACTGAGTTGTAATTTTATCTTTTTTGACTGATAGAAAGCATTTTACAATAAGTTCTTGAGTACAGTGACTGCATGCATAGCCAATGGAACTTATTCTGTACACAGCAAGTGATACGTTTGTTTAGTGTCAGTCCCTGAAAACACAATAACATGTTTTAGTAATTCTAACAGTTGCATGCTCAATAGCCCTAGAGATAACTTTCAAGAAGACCCAGTATTCGATTATTTTTACCTCATGATTCAACTGTGTGCATTGCGATTACTGTTGTACAATCAGTGTTATGATGTGGTTGAGATATACCCATCAACTCTGCATGTTTGTTTACTATAAATTATGTACGAGCTCAAAGTGTGTTTATGTGTTGCACTTGGATTGGATAATAGAAATAACACAATAATGTTTGCATACATAATTAAATAGATTGCATAGTTGAGTAAAGAAATCCAAAGATCCAGGAAGTAATCCATACTCAGGAACTGTTTTCTGTTGTTCAGTAACATGAAGCTGCAAAAAGACATGGAATTCATCAAACAGGCCTTCATTCTGCTGGTAGTGCTAACAGTATTTCCAAGAACTCAAAGTAAGTAACATAATTATACCCGATGAGTCAAGTCAGTGTCAATTGTGCATGCACTCACAATGGATCTATAGGCTGTTCTCATGGAGATATTTAACTGGAGAACAGTGGTGCTATACAAGTTTGCTATAGCAACGTGTGGAAAAGTATCTGTAGAAATGGTGCATGGTCAAGTGAAGAGGCAAATGTAGTCTGTAGCCAGCTTGGATACAGCAACCAAGGTACGTGCTTTAATATAGAGTTATAACTTTGAGTGAAACTCTGCAAATTGTATATAGGTGCTAGTGCTTCGCATGAGTGCCGCTTGGCTGATACCAATGGATACCTCAGAAATATTAATTGTCGTGGTAGCGAAAACAAATTATTCGAGTGTGGCTTCACACTTAATTCTGAATGTAATCAAGATGACAATTGCAAAAACGAAGATAAGAGGTCTGCCACTGTAATATGCTCACCAGGTACAATGCTAATTATACACTATATATAACTCTCATGTAAGTTTTCACTTCATGTAGCAAACTGCAGTAATGGTGAAGTGCGTCTGGTGAACTCGAGAGTGCATGGAGTGTTGTCTCAATAGTCGGTGGGGAGGAGTATGCAGTGTAGGGTGGTCAGAAGCAATGGCGGGTCTCCTTTGCTACAAACTAGGATTCTCTAATGGTAAGAATAGTTTGAGATCATACCTGATTTGTGTTGAACTTAATGCAACTTTACAGTGGCTGTGATGACAATCCTTAACCCACAAGCTTCTTCACAACTCGAGTGCACAATATCCGACAACGGGAATGTCAGCTGTACTGCTACCAGTGATTGTGACATGGAATTGGGAGTGATGTGTCTAGAGCAAGATTTTGTTACCCGACTAGTGAACCAAGAATGTACTACGAACTGTGAAACAATGTCAACTAGCACGGAAGTTAGTGATGATCAGTCAACAGTGCCAACAACTGAGAACGTTTCTCAGGGAAATAATCAAAACTGTTCCATTGCATCTAGTGCCACAAGCAAAGTAGAACAACCCTCTAGCAAAATGGTGGAAAACAATAACTGTACATGTCCTATTGCTGCCTTGGGAGGAGTGATTGGTCTTCTGGTGGTTGCACTCGTGGGACTTGCTATTGGATTGACTGTAACTTGCTGTGTGTTGGGGAAACGCAGGTCACAGAAACAGCAAGCTGAGTGAGTTCATTGAGCATATATTTTCATTGAGTGTGTTGTTGTTTCACAATTGCTTGTTGATTGTTGATAATAATTATTATTAAAGGCACTATTAATTTGGCTTTCTGGCTTTTGTCCATGCATGCAATGCAGCAACAGTTCTCAAGTGCAAGAGCTCTCGACAATTCTAAACAACCCAGTGGACAATGTGAAAATGGAATCAAACAATGCCTACAGCTCCAGTGGACCCATTTATGAACAAGTTGCCAATGGCAATGAGCAAGATCATACTGTGGTATCCTGACTTCTCCGCATGTATTTTATGTGTTCAACTTTACATTATGGTTATCTTTATATTTATAATAATATGGATTGTTTTTGGTCACATGCATGCTTACTTATCTAGCTTGATTGTGCAGTTCACTCCTGTTTAACCTGTCGATCCACGGCACGGGAATAATGGGATAATGAGTAAATAGCTTCTATAATTATGCTCTGCTAGACACATATACGTAGATCTATTTCACAGGGTCAACCGTAAGACGACCATGCTTGGACTCAACCGCTGAAAATTACATATGGGAACGAACTTTTTTGAGTGTGGATGGTCGCTGGAGTACTATGTTAATTCATAACTGGTAGAATATAATTATTTACTCTACGCTGGATTTCCTAACTGAAGGTATAAGGACAGTGAACACTCAAATCATGCAGCTAATAGTTGCCGTGTGTGTCTAATGATTATAAGGTCAGAAGCAGTTATTACTTTTGGCCATGGAACAGCCCCAATAGAATTAGCTCCTCAGGCCACTGCATAGACATTGCAGACCGGTCTGTTGAGAGCGAAGACATACCAAGATGGTATCGGTTCAGTTATTTATAGGACAATCGATCAAACCCTTTATTCAGACGTGTCCTGAACCAACTACTATCAGCGAGTCAGCCAACCACTAACATGCAGCCAGCAAACCATGACCAGCGGAACAAATCAACCAATCACTTACAGTGAACCACCAGCAAAACAAGTCCACGATTATACAATGAAAATTAATGGTGAAGCTGTCCTATTGCTGCCTTGGGAAGAGTGATTGGTCTTCTGGTGGTTGTTCATAGATTTGCTGTTGGATTGTGTGTTGGAGAAACGAAGGTCACAGAAACAGTGAGCTGAATGAGTCTCCATGTGGAACGTATAGATCTATGTTTTCATTGAGTGTGTTTTATATTGTTGACAAAACAGCCAGCTGATTTAAAGGCACTGTTTGGCTTATTTTCTTTCTGGCTTTTATCCACTTTCAGTTCTAATTATGAGCATTTGTTACAAATGCAGGTAGATATATATAATATTATAATAATCCATGTCTAGTTGCTGTTTAGTATAACAAGAAGCTGCAGAAAGACATGGAGATCATCAAATTGTCATTTATTGGTAACGCTCAATATTTTTTTTATCTATAGATCTACCTAGTGCTTGTTGAACAGTAAAAATAATAATTATGTGTATAATTATAGGCTGTTCTCATCATGGAGATATTCGACTGGAAAGTGGTGATGGTCTACTGAATAGTAGTGGTGCTGTACAAGTTTGCCATGACAGAGTGTGGAAAAATATCTGTAGAAATAATAGATGGTCAAGTGAAGAGGCGAATGTAGTCAGTGCTCAGCTTGGATATAACAGCAACCATAGCATGTGTTTAAAGTTCTGTACCTTTGAGTGAAAACTGTATAATTATGTATACTAGGTACTAATCATTCGTGTTGTTGTGGAAACACAGGTCACAGAAACAGCAAGCTGAGTGAGTCCACTGAGCGTATGTTACCGTTGTAAATGTTTGTTGATTAATTATGAGTATTTTTATACTTTCAGTTTATCAGTTTATAATAACAATACATACATGTCAGACAGTACAATATTTCTCGTGTCTAATAGATTTCTAAATAGATCATCATGAATTGTTGTATAAAAATCACGGAATTGTGACTTTGAAATCTATAAATATAAGCAACTTAGAGATTCAACCTGACAGGATTACAAAATGATGATTCAACTCATCACAGTATCTCTTCTGTTTTTAGGAACACAAGTGTTAACACAAGGTACTAGTAGTATTTGGATACTGCATGTAACTATAGCATGTGTCTAATGTTTATACAGCTTGCTTTCATGGAGATGTTCAATTGGTAAACGTTAACAAAATTGTTGAGTTCTGTTATAAGGGAGAATGGAGAAGGATCTGTGTGTCTGATACATGGGGTAATGTTGAGGCCAACATTGTCTGCTCTCAACTTGGATACAGAAATCAAGGTGTTACTATAATAGCTTTTCTTAAGAGTGATATAGTCACTGTAAATTGTTGCTTATATAGGTGCTACGACCAGCGATGTTAGTATTAGTGAGAATTCATCCTATACGTTTTTAAGGTTTGTCAACTGTGATGACTCCGACGCTAATATTGATGAGTGCTACTATGAAGCTCGTGCTGGCTGTAATAAAATTAATAAACACGCAAGAGTTCAATGTTTAAGTGGTAAGCATTTCTTTATACATTACTTAATATATATCATAGTTGTGCGCAGCTAATTGTACTGACAGTGACATTCAATTTGTGGGTGGAGCTACTGACAACGAGGGAAAAGTTGAAATATGTAACGATAGTCGTTGGATGGCAATTTGCAGCAACGGATGGACTGAGCAAGACGCTGGACAGATGTGCCAAAAGTTTGGATTTGCTAGCATTGGTAGGTTCATGATAATTGGCTGGTTTCACCTATCTCTACTCTTCTGTGCAGGAGCTGAAGTGCTTGTATTCAACCCTCGAAGAGTACCAACCATCAACTGCACTATAGGCGATTCTGGCAACCTCTCTTGCAATGAATCATGTGATGATGGTACAACGGACCTAGGGATTCGTTGTGTCAGGCAGGAAGTTCTAAACCAAAAAATAAGTGTAGAGTCGTCATGTGGTGCTGAGTTAAGCACTACAGCACTGGGGGTATTAGTTGGTTTGTTGGTGGCTCTGCTGGTGGTCTTGTTGATTGTTTGTGGAGCAATGTGGAATCGCGTATCACAGAAACATAAACAAATGTAAGTTCATACTCTTTTACTATAATTATGTATGTTCTACTTATGTGTTTGTCATTTCAGACAGAGCATTTTTGTCCTACGTCTATTGTACACAGTTAATATACGTTGTACATGCAGCTGTATCTCGTCAGAAACAAGCACACTCTCAACAATTCAACGGCAACTGAACAACCCAGTATATGATACAAGCATGGAACCACACAATGCATACAGCTCCAGTGGACCTACCTACGAACAAGTTGCCAATGGTAACGAACAAGACCACACCTACTCAATACTTGAATGCAATCAGAACACGAATCGTCGCTCAAATCAGCTCAATCCTATAGACGAGAAACAGAACTACCATGTAGTGGAGAGTGGAAGGTGTGAGGGTGTGGAGGGGGCGGGCTGTGACGGTGTGTACAGTGAAGCTAGTAACTACGAAGTGCCAATGTCAAGCAAAACGGACAGCAAGGTGTGGCTGTGTGAAGAGGAATACACCATTCAGTAATAATTGTTATAGATTAGAGGCTTTGCAATTTGTGTGTGTTTGTGTGTGGGTGTGTGTACACGTGTATTTTTAATGAACTGATTCTTTCCCATTGATTATTATAGATTGCTGTTGTATTGGATGGTTTAGTTGTTATGTGTCTATTATTCTAATTATTAAGAAATCATTTTGGTTCTAGTCCCTGTAATGGTTATATACATGCATGCAGTAGCATAATAATGTTATAATGCTTTAAAGTGGTTGCTGTGACCTGTATATTCCATAGCGGGTTATTTTCGTGGGCCCCGTAAATATTCGTTATTTTTTATAAAAGCAACGCAACAGGAAGTTACAGAAATATATATAACAGGCAGTTAGAAAGCGCCTCAAATAAGACTAGCTAGATCTAGTGAGATATGAACACTCTGCTACTATTGATTTCAATCCTCATTGCTCAAGGTAATTTAAAAGTGTATAACTTCTATTAGACTAGGTACAAGTTTACTCCCCCTCAGGCTGCATTGATGGAAAGGTACAGAGACTAGATGATGGTAGAGTCAATGTTTGTTCTGGTCAAGTATGGAAAACTGTGTGTGAGAAAAACTACCAATTAATGGAGTGTTTATCAAGCTAATATTGCTTGCAGACTGCTGGGCTACAATAATAATGGTACATTTCTCAGAGTAATGTATGCTTTGCTAACATTTAATCTTTGGGTCCTACAGGGGCAAGTGTGAGACGATTATGCTTGGACTCAACCGGTATTGATGTTAGTGAGTGTCGTGGAACTCAGAATACTTTTGAAGAATGTGGAATAACTCCAAGAGATTTTAATACTTGTAGAGGTGGCTGCAGTGGTGCCCGGAGAAGACATCCTGAAATAATGTGTCTATCAGGTAAACATTTTGCTCACAACAGTTTGAGTAAATGCCGTTATGAATTGCAGCCGACTGTGCTGATGGAGAGATAAGACTGGTGGGTGGGTCCAGCATAAGAGAGGGACGAGTGGAGGTGTGTGTGGGCGGTCGCTGGGGAATTGTGCAAACAAACAATTCCCAACTGATAGAATTTGTTTGCTCTACACTGGGTTTCCCAACTGAAGGTAGGGAAAATGATGGTTGCCATGTGCGTCTAATAAATATGTTGTAGATTCAGAAGCAGTCACTACTTTTGGCCATGGAACAGCTCTGACAAGAAGCTGTGTAATAATTAATAGTACCCTCCACTGTGTGGACATTGCAGACCAGTCTGTTGATTCCAACCCAGTATACAATACAAGCATGGAACTATGATGAACAGGCAAATATATAGCTAGCCTCGATCCCAGGCCGCACTTCACCGTGAAGGCCGGTGAAGAAGGCTAATGTATAGTCAGCTTATAGATACTAGCAGTGTGAGTTGTACAGTGAGGCTGTATTTAGGGAATAGATAGGACAGGTATAATTTAGAGTGTTTCCTTTCACCCTGCATGGTTTTACTATTACGAGTTGTGACATAGATATAGATAGATGTTATATATACATTCTTTGAGTTGAGATACCCATCAACTCTGCATGCACGTAGTATGTGTTTATGATGCAGATTGTTTGAATAGAAATAACAAAATTAATGTTGGTTGTGATTGCATCTACAATTAGAAGGATCCAGGAAGTAGATCTAATCCATGCATTTATTATATGGGACTGCTGCATTTATTATAATTATGACGCTGCTGCATTTATATATATCAGGTAAATATACAAATGTACGTGCTGCATTTGTATATGCAACCACTTCATTTGCTATATGCATGCATATGCTGCATTTACATATGGGGCACCTGCATTTTATATATATGTATTCATTTATGATGTATACGTGCAATTTGTATTAATTTTGACACAAATGGCACCCCATACTCAACGAATACAAAACTCAACACTTAAATACTAAACACCTGTTTCTAGAATGTTCTACTAACAAAACACATGATCTAAAATGTTCTAGAATGTTCTACTAGTGATTACTATAGTACTTGTGGTTTACCACATGATTAGCAATGTCCTGCAGCGAGACCGTGTCCTCACACTCCGCTTTGCAGGGTCGCCTGATTCTGGGAATTGCTCCACTCTGTATTGCACTCTATCTAGATTGTACTCACCTTGTGTCAGTTTGCTCTAGCTGTGTAGTTTGGCAAAAACGGGGATCGGTACGTTCTGACGAAAATCGAAAAATTCGGTAGTTTTTTCAAGTTATCACTGCTCGGACTGGAAGCGACTTGGCCTATCCAAGTTTTCGCTGGATAATAGGCCCATGGCCATCTGTTAGTGTGTGTAATTAGTTGAATCAGTCTTATTTTGTTTGTGCGTTACACGCCCTTTTACCTGACGCACTTTGATGTCTGACGGAGTTCGGCGACTTACTCTAGCTAAAATAATTATTGTCGTGCCATGTTTACTTGCATAAAATGTATGCATCTTATTGTATTCCTGAAGTAGTTTAAATACTGAAACCTTATGATCCAGGAAGTGAATCCAGAAAATAATAATAGTTAAGTAGAGGTCTAACTACATTTAGATTTATTTGAGTCAGTAACAAGAAGCTACAAAAATACATGGAGATCATCAATCTGTTATTTATTGTACTGGTAACACTGACAATATTTTCGGGGACTCAAAGTAAGTAGATTAATATCTATACCTATAATAGCACACTTTATAGATCTGTGCTTGTTGGACAGTCTGTAAATTTATATAATTTATAGGCTGTTCTCATGGAGATATTCGACTGGAAAGTAGTGATGCTCTACTGACTGATAGTAGTGGTGCTGTACAAGTTTGCTATAGAAACGTGTGGAAAAGTATCTGTAGACACAATGGATGGTCAAGTGAAGAGGTGAATGTAGTCTGTAATCAGCTTGGATACAGCAACCATAGTATGTGCTTAAATTGATGTATCCTTGAGTGAAAACTGTGCATTTTTATTATTATATATAGGTGCTAAACATTCGTATAAATGCCTTCCACCTAATGAAAATGGATACTTCAGAAATGTGAACTGTCTTGGCACCGAACACAACTTCTTGAATGTGGCTACGTGAATAACCCTAGTACATGTAACCAAGGTGGAGGTTGCAGTGGTTTGAGGAGAGATGCCACTGTGAGCTGCTTACTAGGTAATCTCATAAAAAATAGGTTCCAATTGTCAATTTACACCGTGTAGCAAACTGCAGTAATGGTGAAGTGCGTCTGGTGAACTCGAGAGTGGAGTCTTGTCTCAATGATCGGTGGGGAGGAGTATGCAGTGTAGGGTGGACAGAAGCAATGGCAGGTCTCCTTTGCTCCAAACTAGGATTCTTTAATGGTAAGAATAGTTACAATCATTATTCACATGCGCTGCATGTGTTGCATGTTTACTGCATGCAACTTTACAGTGGCTGTGATGACAACGCTTGACCCACAAGCATCTTCACAACTGGAGTGCACAGTATCCGACAACGAGAATGTCAGCTGTACTGCTACGAGTGATTGTGACATGGAATTGGGAGTGATGTGTCTAGAGCAAGATTTTGTTACCCGACTAGCTATAGCTATAGTGGACCAAAAAGATACTACGAACTGTGAAACAATGTCAACTAGTACGAAAGTTAGTGATCATTCGGAAAGTCAGTCAACAGTGCCGACAACTGAGAACGTTTCTCAAGGAAGTAGTCAAAACGGTACCATTGCATCTAGTGCCACAAGCGAAGTAGAACAACCCTCTAGCGAAATGTTGGGAAGCTGTCCTATTGCCTCCTTGGGAGGAGTGATTGGTCTTCTGGTGGTTGTGCTCCTAGGACTTGCTATTGGATTGACTGTAACTTGCTGTGTGTTGTGGAAACGCAGGTCACAGAAACAGCACGCTGAGTGAGTTCATTGAGCATAATTATGTTTCCATTGAGTGCATTGTTGTTTCATGAATGTTTGTTGACAAAAGTGCCAGAGGAATAATTTTATTTGAAAGCACTATTTAGCATGTTTTCTTTAAGGCATAATTATTGTATACATTGTCCACTTTCAGTTCTAATAATAAGTATTATTGCTTTTTAATAAGTGCTGACATCAGCGTTTTACATTCAAATTGCACAGGAAGCGACTCATCACCAAGTGTGCAGATATTTTTCCATATCGCACACCCGGAAGTATTATTGCACACTTGTTATTGCACACTAGGAAGTGATTCTTATTTGGAATAAAACGTTTTCAGCAAGTGAGAGAACAAGAAAAACATAGTTTACACACTTATAATCATGTTGCAATGTTTATCAGTCTCTTTTCCTGTTTTCTGATGCTCTGTATCACTTCTGTGCTCTTTTTACAGTGAAGCTGAGGGTCAGGAGGTTGTCAGTGTTCATATCTAATGCATCAAACAGGCATCAATGTTGGAAGTGGGTGCTTTGAGCAGAGTATTGCACATGTAGAAGTGTACTGCACTACCATATAAGCCTGTTCAGGCTTGTATAAAGTCGTTTTGGCTTCAAAAACGGTTGTCACACTTTTCTTCAGTTATAGCGGTGCATGTTTCCTCTTCTGCTACACTGGAGCATGATAGAAAGCAAGCACATGCTGTTTATTCTTCAGAACTATCCATTTCAAAACGGGTTGCTGGTTGTCAACGTTTTTCTTGTCTTTTTTTCTTGTCTGCTCTCTACAAAATCTTTAAGTAGCCTTCTGCAAGCTCTCTTGGTGTTCTAGAGTCTTATTTCTTTGTCTTTCTAGCTGTTTTCTTTCTCTTAAACTCGTCTTCAACTGGGAGAACTCAATTTTGTTGCTACGCGTTCTTCTGGTTGATAAAGCAACCGCATGTTGCGCATGCGCAGATTCAACCTGCATTTTGGTTGCCAAGCAATAAATGCATTATCCCATGGATACTGATGATTATCACTCGTCCGTGCCTAGTAACTGTCACTCGTGCCTTGCAGGCACTCGTGCAGTTACTGGCACAGACTCGTGATAATCTTCAGTATCCATAGGATAATATCATATGAACACGTGGCTGTTCAATGCAGGTACAATACTTCTCAAAGACAAGAGTTCTCAACAATTCAACGACAACTGAACAACCCAGTATACGATACAAGCATGGAACCACACAATGCATACAGCTCCAGTGGACCCACTTATGAACAAGTTGCCAATGGCAATCAACAAGACCACACCTACTCAATACTTGAGCGCGATGAGAACACGAATCGTCGCTCAAATCAGCTCAATCCTATAGACGAGGAGCAGAACTACTATGTGGTGGAGAGTGGAAGGTGTGAGGGTGTGGAGGGGGCGGGCTGTGATGGTGTGTACAATGAGGCTAGTAACTATGAAGTGCCAATGTCAAGCAAAACGGACAGCAAGGTGTGGCTGTGTGAAGAGGAGTACTCCACACTCAAGCATTGAGAAAACTGAATATTGTGTACTATATTTTATACTGCATCATGTGACTGTCTTATAGAGACCTTGCAATTCGTGTGTGTCTATTTTTTCTTATTAAAATCAGTGTTTTAGTTAGATATTAGTGACTCAGAATTTCTATTCTCTCCTTTGATTATACTTTATTACAGTCTCAATGATGTGAGGTAACTACTAATGTGAGTTGTGGTTTGAGTGATGTAATGTGTGTCCAAATAAATCTTATTAGTTCTGATTCTCAATCAACATATAAAATGTACAGTCTAAATGGAATTCAGTTCCTAGGTACTATGAGATTAGCGCACATATACACAGTTATAATTTAGTAGCCCTGGTAGATCACCTGATTTCCTGCATGCCCTTCTCCACTCCATTAACACAGACCTGAAACACTCCAGGCAGTTACCCAGTCCTCTGGTCCACTCTGCATATATATACGGACATCACCATGGATACAAGCCGTACCTATACAATGGTAGCAAAATGTAATCGAGCTTTTGGATTATGTACAACAGTTTTTTGACTGAAAAAAAGCGTTTTACAATAAGTTCTTGAGTACAGTGACTGCATAGCCAATGGAGCTTATTCTGTACACAGCAAGTGATACTAGTGTTCAGTCCCTGAAAACAAAAACATATTCTAAGAATTCTAACAGTTGCTCAATAGCCCTAGAGATAACTTTCAAGAAGACCCAGTATTCATTAATTCTTTGATTGTTTTCACCTCATGATTCAACTGTGAATTGTGATTACTGTTGTACAATCAGTGTTATGATGCATACACAAAGGTATAATTATGTATTAACTATGTAGCTACTATGATGACAGACTGCAAGTGTGTCTCTACACACTATAGCTATATATAACTGTAGTTGCAAGGCTCATTCTCCCCCAGCATTATTCCTTTTCTTCTTATTGACAGCTACGTACATATGAACCTCTGTATTGAAGAACTCATCTACTTCACTCTTACTGGCCTCAACCTTCACTGGTGGTGGGTTGGCTGGTTTCAGTTTCTGTTTTTTGTGATCAATGACATCATAGTCACCAATTCCTTCATCGCTTGTAGTCACAGTATTGTAGTTAGGACCTAGTGAACTGTAGCTCGGTTCTATAGGAGCTGTGTCAGTGTAGCTCTCATTCACTTGTATTAAAACTCTGCATGTTATAGCATATAATTATAGGATGCAAAGTTAGCTTTGTTTTGTTGGAATTAAGCGCCTTTTCCTACAATCCACCCACGCAATAACTGTCCCTACTTCCAGTATAGCACCAAAAGTCCAATCACTGATCCTAGTGCACTGGTAGCTATTGTATCACTGAACGATGGACACTCAACGGCTAAACCTCGAACACATAACCCACTGTCAGTGATGTTCCCACAGCTCAACCTATTGTTGGTATCGACGTTACAGTTAATTTGTGGGCCAGTTGTATTCATTTCCTTCGCTGCTGCTCCTACAAAAATTGTTTTAATTTGCTGTGAATAAGTTTCTTACCTTGGCTTGGAAATCCTAGCTGAGAGCAAACATGTCCAGCTAGTGCTTGGTTGTAGCATATTGTACCCCATCGCTTGTTCTGACACACCTCCACTCGTCCTTGTTTTATGTTGGACCCACCCACTAGTCTTAGGGCTCCATCAGCACAGTTAGCTTAGTTTATGATTAGACTAAAAATCACGTTACCTGGAATGTATTTTACCCATCCTTGTCTGTTTTTTTCACTCAAATGACAGTGTTCCAATGTATTTGTTGGCTTACACTCTGCTAATGTATTCTCCCCACCAGCACAAGATTGGTTGAACATGAAGAACTTTCCCATAATGTCACCAAAGCCAATCATCCCTTTTATGGCTCCTGAAATAATAATTATATTACCGTATAGTGTGCTCTGTAGCATACCTTGGTCACTGTAGCCTATAGCTGTCTGCATACAACATTCGCTTCAACACGCGACCACGATCTAGTACACAGAGTCCTCCAAATACTATCGATGCAGTACTGAACGTAGCTTCTATTGTCCGTTGTGTTATGTGACAGTTGAACATGTCCACTATTACAGCCTGCATGCCATGTTTCTGTATATCAGTCTCTATTATAGTGCATGTACTCACTTTGTGCTATTGCAGAGAGTTGTCCAACTAAAGCAATAGTGACTAGACCTAGTAGTGCTGAGATAATATTCGCCATGACTAATATTCAAGCTATAATTATACTCTTGTGAATGTAAGCAGTAATTTTTAAGTATAGTCTACATGTACTGTGCACAAGCTATATAATGCTGCAAGTTGTTAATTTAGTAGTAATAATTACTTTCATGTGTTGCATTTGTCCGTCTTTTGTTGTCATAGTTAACCCACAAACACAACAGTTCTCTAAACTGAGTAGGCGTTGAATGAAAGTGAATGACTTGTAGACACAAGGTTTCTTATTCTCCATTTTAGCTGGACAGTATATACTAGGCAGTGTTCTATCACGCCTCGAAGAACGTACGACTCATTCCTCTGCCTGTGGAACTGCATGCACTATTATAGTTAGCATAAAATATAGGTGGGCAATAACTGATTTACACATTAGCTGCCGTTAGTGTTTCTCCTTCTAGCAATAGCACAACCAATTAGAGTAGGACCACTAGAACACCAATAACTGCTCCCGGTGCCACTGCAAATAGTGCTATCACAATGTTTAGTCGAGCCTGTGAATATTGTACAAATCCACTCTGAGACACTGCTCAATAATACGAAACAATTAAAATTGCTGGTCTGGTTTCTTCTAGTTCATTGGAACTGGGTACAAGTGCTCGGGCTGGAAGTGACTTGGCCCATCCAAGTTTTCACTGGATAGTAGTCCCATGGCCATCTGTTAGTGTGTGTAATTAGTTTTAATCAGTCTTGTTTTGTTTTCAGGGTGGCACCATCATCTGTCACTGTACAGTTGGCTTTTGGGTCAATAGAAGAGTTAGTACTATCCTAACATTTTGCATACAGTGCCTGCCAGCACTTCATTGTAACTGATGGATGCCCAATATCCCTGCATACAGACGTCCACTCGTCCCTCTCTGTTAGTGGAACCACCCACCAGTCTTATGTCTCCACCGTTACAGTTGGCTGTATAATTATCTCATGCAGTATTAACTTTGATTTGCAAAAGTTAATGCTCTTACCTGGTTGATATCTTACCCATCCTGCACTCTTATTACATGTGCTGGTATGAATATTGCACTCTCCTATGTTACTTTCCTCTCCAGTACATCTGCCACTAAACATAAAGTAGGCTAGTGGTTGATCAGCTGCTGTTAGCATTGTACCACCTCCTATGTTAGCTCCTGAAGATGGTGATGGACTAATTCAAGGACATGTACAACAAACAGAACAAACGTACCTTGGTCGCTGAGTCCCAGTTAACTGCACACAACATTGGCCTCCACTCTCATCCAGCTTCCACCACCAGTACACAGCCAATGCCATTCTCCATCATGGCAGTACTGTACATACTTTTCTTTCAGAAGGAAATATCCTGCTACTGATAGCTTTACAGCTCCATTATTACACACTGCACAATCATAGAGCATAAAATTACTTTATTACTGAAGCACTTACTTTGCCCGTCCGTGACTATTTGTCCAACTAGGACAATAGTGAGTAATACCAAGCAGATACTAGCCATGAGTATTCTGATACACTTGTGAATGCTAGCAGATCTATTAAGTACTGCGAAGAGGCTAACACTTGTCGACTTTATTATATAGTTACGTAGCAGTACGTACTTTCATGTGTTGCATTTGCCCGTCTTTTGTTGACATAGTTAACCCACAAACACAACAGTTTTTCAAACTAAGTACGCGTTGAATGAAAGTGAATGACTTGTATATACAAAGTTTCTTATTTCTCTTTATGGTGGTGTTTACTTTATCTCACACCCCTATATATATTGTGCCCTGAGGGCCATACATTGTGAGTGGTGTGTGTACTGTACTGCAGAGTGTTCTGAACAATTTTGCATGTGTAATGAATAAATGTCTACTCTTGGTAATGACAACCACAATGACAATTACTGTATAGTGGGTTATTTTCGTATGGTGGAAATGTTCGTATTTTTTGTCTTATCAGTAGAGCACCTCCGAAAAATAAAATTGCAAAATTTTTCTGGCACAATAGGTTTAACGTCACTATCCTGAGCTGTACGAAAATGAAAAAAGGGCAGTTTGTACGAAATTTTGCACCAAAATTACCTACTATACGGTAACATTTGTACAGTTTTCAGAGTAGGCATGATACGACTGCATGTAGTCATCACTAGATCCATTAGCCATTAAAGTGACGAACAACAGCAGTTGTAATTTCATTCTTCGTGGACATACAATGAATCTTTGAATACAGTGACTGCATGCAGAGCCAATATGTACACATGCGGCCTGATTGTATAATGTATGTACACAGCAAGCGATCTGTTTGTAGTGTTCAGTCCCTGAAAACACAATAACACATTCTAGGTATTCTAACAGTTGCTCAATAGCCCCACAGATAACTTTCAAGAAGACCCAGTATTCATTACAGTATATATTCCTTACCTTTGTGACTCAAAGATTCATTATGATTGATTGATTATTTTCACCTCATGATTCATCTGTGCATTGTGATTACTGTTGTACAATCAGTGTTATGATGCATACAAGGGTTTATGTATTAACCATAATTATAGCTACTTATCTAAGTTGTCTGTATGATGACTGTGTCTCTACACACTATAGCTAATAGCATAACTGTTGTTGCAAGGTTTATTCTCCTCCAACATTATTATTTTTCTCCTTTACTTATCAATAGCTGCGTACATATGCTCCTCTGCATTGTAGAACTCGTCATCACTCTTACTGGCTTCAACCTTCACTGATGGTGGGTTGGCTGGTTTTGGTTTGGGCCTGTTGTGATCAAAGACATCATAGTCATCAATTCCTTCATCGCTTGTGGTCACAGTATTGTAGTTAGGACCTAGTGAACTGTAGCTCGGTTCCATAGGAGCTGTGTCAGTGTAGCTCTCATTCACTTGTAATAAAACTCTGATATATGATAATAGGACAAGGTTAATTAGCAACTTGTACATGTATGAATACCTTTGTTTTGGTGGACTTGAGAGCCTTTTCCTTGTGACAGTACAAGCCACCCACGCAATGACTGTCCCTACTTCTAGTAGTACAAGAAGTCCAATCACTGCTCCTAGTGCACTGGTAGCTATTGTCTCACTGAACGATGGACACTCAACAGCTAAACCTCGAGCACATAACCCACTGTCAGTGATGTTCCTACAGCTCAACCTATTGTTGGTGTCGATGTTACAGTTAATTTGTGGGCCAGTTGAACTCATTTCCTTCGCTGCTGCTCCTACAAAAATTGTTTTAGTTTGCTGCATGTGAATAAATTTCTTACCTTGGCTTGGAAATCCTAGCTGAGAGCAAACATGTCCAGCTAGTGCTTGGTTGTAGCACATTGTACCCCATCGCTTGTTCTGACACACCTCCACTCGTCCTTGTCTTATGTTGGATCTACCCACCAGTCGAAGAGATCCATCAGTGCAGTTGGCTAGTTTTATAGATTTAGTTGATAAGAAAAACAACTAAAAATCACGTTACCTGGAATGCATTTTACCCATCCTTGTCTGTTGTTTTCACTCGTGCGACAGTTTTCCAATGTGTTTGTTGGCTTACACTCTGCTAATGTATTCTCCCCACCAGCACAAGATTGACTGAACCTGAAGAACTTTCCCATATGAATGTCACCAAAGTCAGTCACCCCTTTTATGGCTCCTGAAATAATAATTATATTACCATAGTGTGCTCTGTAGCATACCTTGGTTACTGTAGCCTAGCTGTCTGCATACAACATTTGCTTCAACACGCGACCACGATCTAGTACACAGAGTCCTCCAAATACTATCGATGCAGTACTGAACGTAGCTTTTATTGTCCGTTGTGTTAAGTGACAGTTAAACATGTCCACTATTACAGCCTGAATGCCATGTTTCTGTATATCAGTCTCTATTATAGTGCATGCATGTACTCACTTTGTGCTATTGCAGAGAGTTGTCCAACTAAAGCAATAGTGACTACACCTAGTAGTGCTGAGATAATATTCACCATGACTAATTCAAGCTATAATTATACTTTTGTGAAATTAAGCAGTAATTTTTAAGTACTGTGCACAAGCTAATGCTGCAAGTTGTTAATTTAGTAGTAAATAATTACTTTCATGTGTTGCATTTGTCCGTCTTTTGTTGTCATAGTTCACCCACAAACACAACAGTTCTCTGAACTGAGTAGGCGGTGAATGAAAGTGAATGACTTGTAGACACAAGGTTTCTTATTCTAGCTGGACAGTATACTAGACAGTGTTCTATCATGCCTCGAAGAACGTATGCAATAACATTCCTCTATATACCTGTGGAACTGCATGCATTATTATAGTTAGCATACTAAAATATAGGTGGGCAATAACTGATTTGCACATTAGCTGCCGTTAGTGTTTCTCCTCCTATAGCAACAACACCACAGCCAATCAGAGTGATTATTTGTAGGATCACTAGAACACCAATAACTGCTCCCAATGCCACTGTAATGGCGCTGGCATGATGGTTAGTCGAGCCTGTGAATGTACAAATATTCACCGTGACTCGACACTGCTCAATATGCTCAATAATAATTATAAGGCTGCACACATTTATATCCTCAAATAAATACATGTACTGAAACTGTAACATGCTCAAAAATAACTGTCAGTCCAACACGATATAATTCAAGGACTGTTTTCATTATAACATAATTATGGCTATATGAAATTGCAACAAGCATAACAAGTCTATACTAATTAATGAATAGCAACACGAATGAAAACTGTATATCACTCTGAAAATACTATTTTTTATGGTCAACTAGTGGAATCTATCAAATGTATTGTTGGAATTACATGTTTACCTATGGATTTATAGCGTTACTCTTTTTGAAGTATGCCAGGATGAATTATAACAAGCAAATAAGTGGACATGCCAGGACTTGTACTCAGTCGCAATGGACTCCAATTTTTGAAGAAACCATTAGACCGAGTGCTACCATCACACTATCATCAGCAATTTTAATTGTATTTGTATAGCTATACGGAACTTCCTGTTATCAGGTTTCACTGTTAGGTCATTGTTGATAATAAGTGGCTGTGTAAACTATAAGTTGCTAACACATTAATTATGTTAATTAATCAGTCTCTGTTGATTGGGGGGTGGGGGGGGTGATATCTGTTGTTAAGCAATATTTAGCGATTTAGTTGCAAGTTAGATGCATGTTCTACAATGGCTAGTATGCTAATCTTTGTGCTAGTGGCTGCATTCATATCACAAGGGACTGCACAAGGTGAATGGAATTTGTTTGAATATTTGTATTTCATGTGTATCTTAGATACTTGCACTGTCGCTGGTGAGGTCGTGTTGAATCCTGATAGCCCGGTCAGTATTTGTTTGTCTTCACCATTGGGGTTCAAATGAACCAGCGTATGTTATTCTGGGTGGACTATCACTCATGCAAAACTGGCTTGTAAGCAGAATGGTATGGATTTTCAAGGTACTCACGATAATTGTTCAAATAGACATCTATAGTTGAAACTGTGAATACAGGATCTCAAGTCATGGATGTATCAGTAAACTCTACAAGTTGTGTAACGTTGCCAGCCTGCAATGCGAATGAGCAGAACCTAACTGAGTGCTTTATTAATGGACGTCCTGTCACTTCATCATCATCTACCAACCACATAGCTGGATTTACATGTGGTAATAACATTATACATATAATTATACTATCACATCGCTCTAAATAATTTATGAGGAAAGCTGTATCTTTATACAGGTTGTTCCGATGGTGATGTTCGATTCAGAGACCAACCACCTGAAATAGATGACTCAGTAAAAGGGGTTGTGCAGTTTTGTGTTGATGCATGGAGAGTGGAAAACATTGTGTGCCAGTACTAATTGGTTAACAGCAAAATCATCCACTATTGCTGCTTCGTACGTAATTTATCGACAACTAGGTTATTCTAAAAGAGGTATATATAAGCTATTTACTAAGCATGTCGCATACATTTGATGTGATGTATACAGGAGCTACAAGAGGTTCACTCTGTTCATCTCCACCAACACCACCTCATTTCATCAATCCTGCAAGTAATGGAGCTGAAAGAAGCTTGTTAGAATGTAACAGACCCGGACAAGGAACCACCTGCCCCAGACTGTCCTGTACAGGAAACAGTAACATAAGGGTGTATGGAGCAGTAACTTGTATTAAAGGTGAATTTATTACCATCTTGTATGTACTTCATTCATGCACTGACAAGATTGCATCATTGGAACCATAAGACTGGTGGGTGGATCCACGCCATGCAAGAGAGGGACGAGTGGAGGTGTGTGTGAGTGGTTGGTGGGGCACAGTGTGTAGTAGCAATCATCAAGAAATCATCGAGGCTGTCTGCTCTGAACTTGGATTTCCATCAAATGGTATGCACACTTTAAATTAGCTCGGTATTTTTGATAATTATGTGAGCTGAGTATTGAGGGCAAATCAGATAGCTATTAACTTATGTATTGTAATATAGGAGTTGAGAAATGGCACTACCACAGAGGCCCAGGTTACACCTGTGTATAGCTGTACACTAACAACCAGCAGTAAGTACTCTGAGTTGCACACCAACTGTTAACATCAATTGCGATCATTCTATGGATCTTGGTGTTGTATGCAAGACGCACCAAGATGTTATTGGCTCAGTTATTAATAAGACAATCAATCAAACCCTTCAGACGTGCCCTGAACAAAACATGAACAATGACATCACACTAGCTAATGAAGTACAAAGCTGTGACGACAATACTGGTAGTCCTATTGCCTCCTTGGGAGGAGATTGGTCTTCTGATGGTTGCACTCGTGGGACTTGCTATTGGATTGACTGTAACTTGTTGTGTGTTGTGGAAACGCAGGTCACAGAAACAGCAAGCTGAGTGAGTTCATTGAGCATATGTTTTCATTGAGTGTGTTGTAGTTTCACACTTACTTGTTGACAAACAGCCAGCTGAACAAGTTGATTTAAAGGCACTATTATTTTGGCTTTCTGGCTTTTCTCCATGCATGCATGCAATGCAGCAACAGTTCTCAGGTGCAAGAGCTCTCGACAATTCTGAACAACCCAGTGGACAATGTTAGCATGGAACCAAACAATGCATACAGCTGCAGTGGACCTACCTACGAACAAGTTGCCAACGGCAATCAACAAGACCACACCTACTCAATACTGAAAACCAATTAGGGATACAAAGTTAGTTCTAGCAAATACAGCTGTAGCCAGTTCTCACATGTTCTCTCTGAATTTAGATCGGAAGAGGTCCATAACCATGGTAACAAGATAACGAGGGTGAACCCTGCATGACCTTGTTCCGGTGTCCATGCATCCAAGGTTTGTAGACTAAGAGCTGGTGAGTTGGAGCAACATAACACGCTAGGGGACATTCTCTATTGTCATAGGTGGCCTGCCATTTCTCATCCTCTATTTATAGTGGTCCCCTTCACCCTGGTTATACTGTGTGGTTGAGTAAACTAAGAAATGAATGTGTTGTACGCTTTGGCTCACCATTAATTTTATGAAATACACGGAAACTACAAAGTTATTTAGACTCGGGTAGGAGTTGCCATGGTTAACTTATTACAGTGTTGTGGAAACACACGTCGCAAGCTGAGTGAGCCCACTGAGTGTATTATATGTATTCCATTGAGTGTGTTGTCGATATTTGTTGCATTGAAGCATTTTCAGTTTATCAGTTTATAATAGCAACACATCTATGTCTGTCTGTACACAGCACGATATTTCTCGTCTAATAGTCTATGTCTAAATAGATCATCATGAATTGTTGTATAAAAGTCACGGAATTGTGATTTGAACAATCGTTTCAACTATAACTATAATAACAAAATGATGATTCAACTCATCACAGTATCTCTTCTGCTTTTAGGAACACAAGTGTCAACACAAGGTACTAGTAGTATTTGGATACTGCATGTAACTATAGCATTGTGTGTAATGTTATAGCTTGCTTTCATGGAGATGTTCAATTGGTAAACGATAACAACGTTAACAACATTGTCGAGTTCTGTTATAAGGGGGAATGGAGAAGGATCTGTGTGTCTGCTGGTTGGGGCAACGTTGAGGCCAACATTGTCTGCTCTCAACTTGGATACAGCAATCAAGGTGCTACTATAGATAACTCAACAGCTTTTTTTAAGAGTGACATAGTCACTGTTGTTGCTTTATATAGGTGCTACGACCAGCAATGTTAGTATTAGTGAGAATTCACCCTATACGTTTTTGAGGTTTGTCGACTGTGATGAATCTGACGCTAATATTGATGAGTGCTACTATGAAGCTCGTAATGGCTGTAAGAATGTTGATAAACATGCAACAGTTCAATGTTCAAGTGGTAAGCATTCCTTTAGACATTACTTAATACATATCATTGTTGTGCGCAGCTAATTGTACTGACAGTGACATTCGATTTGTGGGTGGAGCTACTGACAACGAGGGAAAAGTTGAAATATGTAACGATAGTCGTTGGATAGCAATTTGCAGCAACGGATGGACTGAGCAAGACGCTGGACAGATGTGCCAAAAGTTTGGATTTGCTAGCATTGGTAGGTTCATAATAATTGGCTCGTTTCACCTATCTCTACTCTTCTGTGCAGGAGCTGAAGTGCTTGTATTCAACCCTCGAAGAGTACCAACCATCAACTGCACTATAAGCAATTCTGGCGACCTCTCTTGCAATGAATCATGTGATGATGGCACAACAGACCTAGGGATTCGTTGTGTCAGGCAGGAAGTTCTAGACCAAGAAATAAGTGTAGAGTCGTCATGTGGTGCTGAGTCAAGCACTACAGCACTGGGGGTATTAGTTGGTTTGTTGGTGACTTTGCTGGTGGTCTTGTTGATTGTTTGTGGAGCAATGTGGAATCGCATATCACAGAAAGATAAACAAATGTAAGTTCAAGCTCTACTTATGTTTGTCATTTCAGAGCATTTTTGTCCTGCGAGTTCTATTGTACACAGTTATGTAATTCATGCAGCTGTGTCTCGTCAGAATCAAACACACTCTCAACAATTCAACGACAACTCAACAACCCAGTATACGATACAAGCATGGAACCACACAATGCATACAGCTCTAGTGGACCCACCTACCAACAAGTTGCCAATGGCAATCAACAAGACCACACCTACTCAATACTGGAATGCGATCAGAATACAAATCGTCACTCAAATCAGCTCAGTGCTATAGACGAGGAACAGAATTACCATGTGGTGGATAGTGGAAGGTGTGAGGGTGTGGAGGGGGCGGGCTTTGACGCTGTGTACAGTGAGGCTAGTAACTACGAAGTGCCAATGTCAAGCAAAACGGACAGCAAGGTGTGGCTGTGTGAAGAGGATTACTCCACACTCAAGCATTGAGAAATTTTGTACACTTGCATTGTGATTACGGCCTTGCAATTTGTATATTTTTAAGGAAGTGTTATGATTCTCTCCTGTTACCTAGCTACTATTATAGTATTGGATGGTGTTGTGTTGTTATTTGTGTCTAATTAAGAGATCATATACTATACTCTTGAAATCAGTTCCTGCAATAATTATAACTACAGTAACATAATAATTATGTTATAATCCATCTCTTTATCAATTACACATGCACACACACACACGCACACACACACACACACACACACACACGCACGCACGTACACACACACACACACACACACACACACACACACACACACATACACACGAATCAAGGCCTTATAATTATTATCATACTGGGTTTCCCGGCATAATTATGCTAAGAGCCTATATGGTGTGATGATAAAAACCATGCGACATATTATACGTGCTTACGTACATAGAATGTAGAATATAATTATTAGCAATTATTGCAATTATGTTGTTGCATAAAGAGATCTAGGCCTCTATTGCTATCTGAAACCTGACAACATTCAGGAACTGACTTTCAATAAACATCCTGGATATTCATGCAATAGATCTAGATCTATACCCAACTTAAAAAGCAAACGCAACAACTCACCTTAAAAGGAAAAGCCTCTATACTAACTATAGTGAGATATGAACACTCTGCTATTGTCCATTGGTAGTTTTTCTCACATACAGTTTTCCATTCTTGATCAGAGCAAACATTGACTCTACCATCATCTCGTCTCTGTACCTTTCCATCAATGCAGCCTGTGAGGGAGTTAACTTGTATCCTAGTCTAACAGAAGTAATACAATAAATTTACCTTGAACAGCTTTAAAAGCAACAAGGAGGATTGCAATCAATAGCAGAGTGTTCATATCTCACTAGTTAGTCTTATTTGAGGCGCTTTCTAACTGCCTGTCATTTCTAGCTTCCTTTTAAGGTAAGTTGCGTCGTTTGTTTTTCAAGTTGACAAAAATATCAGGTGTTGCATGACACGATGGACAACATTGAAACTCAGTTCCTGAATGTTGTTGACAGCAGTTATAACAATTATGTGCATCAGAAAGAGGCCTAATTTGACGCAGCATCTTATAACAACATCACGATACTATATTATTATTCGTATTCTATGTACGTAGCAATGTACATACGTAGGATATGGTTTGGTTTTTATCATCACACTCATAGGCCCTTAGCACATGCCGGGAAGAAACCATTAGATGGATCGCTGACCATCACCAAATCAACCAAGTACTTACCCAACTGTTTCAAATGTCCTATCTACTCGAGTGACCTCGACTACAGGCTCGAGTACATGTCCAATTACAGAAATGACTAACGATGACAGCGCCATTACAGTGGCATTGGGAGCAGTTATTGGTGTTCTAGTGGTCCTATAAATAATCACTTTAATTAGTTGTGGTGTTGTTGCTAGGAGGAAAAACACTAACTCCAACTATCAAGTGTGTGTAACTCAGTTATCTCCCAACAATAATATTATTAGTTTATTGTTTATTGTATGCTAACTATATGCATGCAGTTCCACAGGCATGAATGAGAAGAATGAAACATACGTTCCTTAAATACCGAGGAGGCGTGATGGAACACTTCCTAGTATACCGTCCGGAGGTCATAACTATGCGAATGTTATTATCGCAAATGATGCGGCAATTGACAACTATGATACCGTTACTGCATACAGCCAAGCACCCACAAACACAGCCAAAGCTTATCTGTCTCCACGGTGAGGGAAGAAGCCAGTAAGAGAGAAGAGGAATTCTTTATTGCCGAGGATCACACCTACGCAGTGGTGGATAAATCAAAGAAAATAAAGGTAAGGAAGTCTCAGAACAATGAAGGCACTAGAAGTGATACTGAAACAGAAACCAATCACGATGAGCTATTGGTTGAACAACGTACAGCTGCTGTATCAAGCAGCAACGAGGCTCTTATCTCAAACACTGAACCAGACACAAATGGACCAACTCTTAGCGGCAGAGATTGAGTAACAATTTAACATCCTCATTTTGGGAACTAGCTATATACTAACATTGTTCAGAGCCCTCTGCTATTAGCGAGAGTCAACACACAGTACAATACACACACGCACACTTTGTTATCAGAGTTATGCCCTCAGGGCACCAGAGAGGATAACTAACTTAAAGTAAACATGCAGGCCAACATACAGGGGAATAAGAATTAAACCTTTTGTCTACAAGACTATCATGCTTTGAGTGGACTAAAACATGAAAGCAGTACTATATCATCATACATTAACCTGTGCACAGTACTTATTTTTACAAATAATGTATCGAGAATATATAGTCACGGTTAGCTAGTAACTGTTTGGTGTTGCTCACTGTATAGTTAAAGTACAGGTACATGATAATCTCCATGAAAGGTACGCAACTGTTAGGATTCTTAAAATATGTTATTGTTATCAGGGACCTGACACTAAACAAACTGATGCTTGCTCATTTTACAAAATAAAATTCCATTGGCTGATACAGGAAACACTATAAAGTAAAAAATAACTCATACAAACCCTATAATTATTCGGAGCATGTTCAGTTCTCTCAATGCTTGAGTGTGGAGTACTCCTCTTCACACAGTCACACCTTGTTGTCCGTTTTGCTCGACATTGTTTGTTACCTCGCCGCTACTAGCCTCACTGTACACACTGTCACACCCCGCCCCCTCCACACACTCACACCTTTCACTCTCCACAACATGGTAGCTCTGCTCTTTGTCTATATCATTGAGCTGTGTTGAGTAACAATCTGGGCTTTCATCGCGTTCGAGTATTGAGTAGGTGTGGTCTTGTTGATTGCCATTGTCAATTTATTCGTAGATCGGTCCACTGGAGCTGTGTTCATCGCGTGTTTCCGTGCTCACATTGTGTACTGAGTTGTTCGATTGGTTGTAGAATTGTTGAGAGTTCTTGCCTTTGAGAAATGCTGTACCTGTACATCGTCATGTATGCATGTATACTTGAAACTGAAGCAAATAATTATGGGGAAAACACTTACTCTGTTTGTTGCTGTTTCTGTGACCTGCGTTTCCCCAACACACAGCAAGTTACAGTCAATCCAATAGCAAGTCCTAGGAGTGCAACCACCAGAAGACCAATCACTCCTCCCAAGACTGCAGATATCGAATCACCAACGTGTGTCTTGCATACAACTCCAAGCTCAAAGGAATTGTCATCTGCAATGTCCACACAGTGAATGATGCTGTTTATTATTACACAGCTTCTTATTGGAGCTGTTCCATGGCCAAAAGTACTGACTGCTTTTGAACCTGTATTATTAGTAGTATATAATTAGGCATACATGCAACCATAAATTAAAATCCTCACTGTCCCTACCTTCAGTTGGGAAACCCAGTGTAGAGCAAACAAATTCAACCATTTGCAAATTGTTTGTTTGAACAGTTCCCCAGCGACCGCCCACACACACCTCCACTCGTCCCTCTCTGTCAGTGGATCCATCCACCAGTCTTATAGTCCCGTTAGTGCAGTTCACTGTAATTTGTAATCTCCTAATACATAAGCAATAAACTAAATACAAACCTGGTAGACAAGTTATTAGAGGAATTCTTTGCTGACCATTATTGCAATTATTACTTCGACAATCCTCAAAATCGGTTGAGGCTATTCCACATTCTTCGAGAAAATTCTCAGTTCCATTGCACTTTTGAACTTTAATGTAATTAGTCTGAGCAGTTTTATTTGAGCACATTCGATTCACAGTTGCACCTGTTAATGTTGTAGTTCATCAGATAGTGTATACATTAAAGCTATGAATAATTGTGCTATAATTATTACCATTATCTGCGTAGCCGAGCAGCCTGCAGGCGACATTAGTCTTACGGACATTCCATCTACCATCAGGGTTTTTCTCACATACAGTTTTCCATTCTTGATCAGAGCAAATATTGACTCTACCATCATCTAGTCTCTGTACCTTTCCATCAATGCAGCCTGAGGGAGTAAACTTGTTGCTCTGTTAGTCGAAAAATTAAACACAAGTTCATACCTTGAACAGTTTCAGAACTGGCAACAAGAATTACAATCAATAGTGGTAGAGTATTCATATTTATATCTCACTATAGTCTTATTAGAGTCTTCAACTATGAGACAGTGGAGCTTACACTTTTATAAATGTTCATACAACAGTGTTGCATGAATGTACAACAAAACAATCAGAATGTATACTGCACAATGAATACTGCACACTGTTACTTTTATTGCAAGGCTTGTATACAATAACAGCTATAGTAATAGCTACAGTGTGTAGAAACACATCATATTAAATATACTAATAACCTTGTTCATGCATCATAACACAAGTATACAGCAATCATGAATTAAGGTTAAAACAGTCAAAGAATGTACTGACTGCAGTTAATACTGGGTCTTCGAATTATTTGTGGGACTATTAAGATATAGGTCCACAATAATTTCCATGCCAGGAACTGAGCAATTTTTACGATTATCGCTTTCCTGTAATCACTGCACTCAATCAATAACAATGAAGCTGCATCTTCATTACTGTAAAGCAAATAAATGTAGGCCAACCATTACCATAAAGGGAAATAAAAGAAACCTTTCGTCTACAATGCCTACTCAGTTAGAAAGCTAGCTGTTATGTTTTGGGGTGAAATGCCAACAAAAGACAGACACAAATCCAACACATGAATAGATAATAACTGAATGTCAACCGCCCATGCATTAGCCTGTGCAAACACCATTAGATCTGCTTGCATTCACAAGCTAGTGTGTCAGAATAGTCATGGCTAGTATCTGCTTGGTATTACTCACTATTGTCTTAGTTGGACATATACTCGCGGACGGGCAAGGTAAGTTTTTCAGTAATAATCATAGATAAAGTAATTTAATGCTCTGCATGTGATTGTGCAGTGTGTAATACTGGAACTGTAATGCTAGTAGAAGGTGAGTATGGTTTCCTTATGAAAGAGTATGTCCAGTACTGCCATGATGGAGAATGGCATTGGCTGTGTGCTGGTGGTGGAAGCTGGGCGAGAGTGGAGGCCAATGTTGTGTGCAGACAACTGGGACTCAGCGGCCATGGTATATGCTAGTTTTGCTTGTTATACATGTCCTTGTTCACAATCCTATATCAGGAGCCAATAAAGGAGGAAGTACAACAGTACCAGCTGATCAACACCCCTTTGCCTACTTCATAATTGGTGGCACATGTACTGGAAGGGAATATGATATAGGAGAGTGTAAGGGCATTAGTTATCCCAGTACATGTGATGATAATAGTAGAAAAGGATGGGTAGACTGCCAACCAGGTAAGAGTTTGTTAAAGTTGATTACTGCATGTATGAGATAATTATACAGCTAATTGCACTAATGGAACAGTGAGGTTGGTGGGTGGTTCCACTAACAGAGAGGGACGAGTGGACGTCTGTACACAGGGACATTGGGCATCCATCTGTTACAATGAAGATCTAGAACTGGCAGGCATCATTTGCAAAATGTTAGGATTTCCAATGCAGGGTAATAAAATGTACAACACCATATTTAAAATGAAGTTTAAATGTACGAATGTTTATACAGGAGCAATGGCGAAAAGTACTACTTCTATTGATCCAAAAGTTAACTGTACAGTGACAGATGATGGCACCACCCTGAACTGTGTAGACACTATACAGTCGCACATATGTGATATTCCAACAAGCTGGAAGTGCTATAATTTTTTCCTCAGTAACAGAATTCTAACGAAAGTGAATGAGAGTTACAATGGGACATTCCTAAAACAACCAAACGTAAGCTCACAAGATCCTAACTACGATACTGTGACCACAGGAGATGAAGCCGTTGGTGATTATGCTGTCATTGATAATTTCAAGCCCAAGCCGAGAACACTCCAGATATCCAACCCACACCAGTGACGGTGGAAGCCAGTAATTAAGGAGAAAAGGAGTTAACAGTCATGACTATAGTTGCAGAGACGCATAATACAAGCAACTTATATACGAAACTAAAACATTTGTGTATGATTAATTATTATATAAAACTGATTGCATGTAAATGCACAATAACATTAATTAGTTCAATTTATACTATCGCTCTTTAGGCCATCTGTGAACCGAACCATTAAATCAAAACAATAAAAAATGTCCATTCAAGGAACTAAGCAAATGCCTAAACATACAACCAGACTGGATTTTGTGTACACATTCCTAAAGTCACTGTATTTACAGATTTATCGAGCTAAAAAATACTTGTTTGTCTGTTTGAAATTACAACAACTGCTGTTCTTCACTCTAATCCAGCGTACTTTGAGAGCTGTACACTAACATTGTTCAGCTATTAGTTACAGTCAGTCAACACACGGTACACATGCACACACATTACACAATGTAACACAACCATTACAATAAAGGGAAAAAAGAAACCTAATGTCTACAAGGCTTTCGCTTTTATTCAATGCTGTTATGTTTGGCTGGACTATGACAACAAAAAGACCAGCAATCGTACACATAAAACTAATAATGTCAACCACCCATGCATACAGTTGCTTGTGCACAGTGCTTAACAAGATCTGCTTGCATTCACAAGTGTGTCAGAATAGTCATGGCTAGTATCTGCTTGGTATTACTCACTATCGTCCTAGTTGGACAAATACTCGCGGACGAGCAAGCTGGCGGTAAGTGCTTTACAGTAATAATTATCGATGATTTTAATGCTCTATAGGTGCAGTGTGTAATAATGGAACTGTACAGCTGGTAAGAGGTTTCCTTATGAGAGAATATGTCCAGTACTGCCATGATGGAGAATGGCATTGGCTGTGTGCTGGTGGTGGAAGCTGGACGAGAGTGGAGGCCAATGTTGTGTGTAGACAACTGGGATTCAGCGGCCAAGGTATGCTAGTTTTGATGATATCATCATACATGTCCTTGAATTATCACAATCATCAGAAGCCAAAAAAGGAGGAGGTGGTACAACACCAAAAACTAATCCACCCTACTTTATGTTTGGTGACACATCCTGTGCTGGAGGGGAAAGTAGCATAGGAGAGTGCAACATTCATACCAGTCCATGTAATAAAAGTAATAGTAGAGCAGGATGGGTAGAATGTCAACCAGGTAAGAGTATTAACTTTTGCATATCAAAGTTAATGCTGAGTGCTATACAGCTAGTTGCACTAATGGAACAGTGAGACTGGTGGGTGGTTCCACTATCAAAGAGGGACGAGTGGACGTCTGTACACAGGGACATTGGGCATCCATCTGTTACAATAAAGATCTAGAGCTGGCAGGCACTGTTTGCAAAATGTTAGGACTTCCAATACAGGGTAATTCACAAGTCTAATTAAGATGAACATTAAATTTATGTATATGTTGATACAGGAGCAATAGCGAACGTTACTAGATCTATCTCTTCTATCGACCCAAAAGCCAACTGTACAGTGACAGATGATGGCACCACCCTGAACTGTGGAGACACTATACAGCCGCACATATGTGGTGCAGGAAGCTTAGTTATCACATGTCAAACCTTCAGCTATGCTGTACATACTCTAGCAACACCCACAACCACTTCCATGGAAAATTACCAGGCAACAAGCCCAATCACCAGTGCACTAGGAGCAGTGATTGGACTTCTTGTACTACTAGAAGTAGGGACAGTTATTGTGTGGGTGGTTTGTACCATCACAAAGAAGAAAAGACTCTCAAGCTCACCAAAACAAAGGTATTAAATTACAAATTGTTAAAAATGTGTCCTATTATTTGCTATAACAGAGCTCTATTACAAGTGAATGAGAGCTACACTGACACAGCTCCTATAGAACCGAGCTACAGTTCACTAGGTCCTAACTACAATACTGTGACCACAAGCGATGAAAGAATTGATGACTATAATGTCCTTGATCACAACAGGCCCAAACTGAAACCAGCCAACCCACCACCAGTGAAGGTTGAGGCCAGTAAGGATGAGTTTTTCAATGCAGAGGAGCATATGTACGCAGCCGTCAATAAGAAGCATGCAACAATGGTCGGAGGAGAATAAACCTTGTAACAACAGTCATAGCTATAGTGTGCATACAGATGCATTATAAAACTTGAACATAATGTATAGTGTGCATGTATCATAACACTGATCGTACGATAAAACCGTTTAACGGAATGATGTGAAGGTATAAAATAAGCTGTTGAATAATCAATTAATTATAGAGAATATAAATACTCTATGTATAGTGCACCAAACCGAGTGTCTCAGTATGTACGTATTCATGCTATAATACTACTACAGTTTTACAGCCAAACATGCACATCTAAAAAGAAGGCAAAGAAATGAAGGCAACAAAAAATAGTAAGTGCATTTTTTTAAAATACTGATTGTCTTCTATATACAGACACAACAATGTGTATGCATGCAGCAATGACCTATAGGGGAATATAATAGCAAATAGTACAAGTGGTAAAAGCGTTACCGTACATGGAAAGCACCTCTGTCTAATTTACTATGTTTGCATGCATTGAACTATACCAACCAAACAGACAAATGCAACACCTAAAAACTATCATCAACTCCATTATACCTTGAACCTACTTAACACTGCACGATCATAGGTATAATTATTTACATGTATAGATCTGTTTGCATTCACAAGAATATAGTCATGGCAAATATCAGTTCGCTGCTTGTCACGCTTGCTTTGGTTGGACAACTATCGGCGGACAAGCTCGGTAAATATGTATATATACTGTAACTTAATCCTCTGTGATACTTTGCACATGCAGCGTGCAATAATGGAATTCTACGTCTAGTACGTCTTGATGATCAAGTGACTAAAAGCTACGTCCAGTACTGCCTTGATGGAGAGAATGGCGTTGGCTGTGTGGCAAACCATTTTCCCGAGTGGAAGCCAACGTAGTGTGTAGACAGCTCGGTTACAGTGACCAAGGTCAGTGACTGTTAGCATTGCTCTATATACTACAATACAATACTACTACTTACGTGCAGGAGCCACAAAAGGGTTTAATAGGAATCTAGCATCGATGTCTATCAGTGGCGGTTTCTTCAGGTTCAATTTCGGCTCATGTTCTGGCAGGGAGAATGCATTAGCAGAGTGTGAAAGAATTGAAGCTTTATCTAATTGCAACAGTAATCAACAAGGATGGGTAAAATGCAATCCAGGTCGGCTATTATCTCTAAAACTAGTGGTAGCTATCTATAATAATTATAGCTGATTGCACTGATGGAGCCGTACGACTGGTGGGCAGATCCAACATAAGACAAGGACGAGTGGAGGTGTGTCAGAACCAGCGATGGGGTACAATGTGCTACAACCAAGTACTAGCTGGACATGTTTGCTCTCAGCTAGGATTTCCAAGCCAAGGTAAGAACCGAGTATGATCAGGTCAAGCAAACATTTACATACGTAAAGTATACGTTTCACAGCAGCAGTGTCAAACGTAATCAGCACGACAAGCCCACAAGTTAGTTGCACCATGGATACCAACAATAGGTTGAGCTGTGGGAACATCACTGACAGTGGGTTATGTGCTCGAGGTTTAGCCGTTGAGTGTCCATCGTTCTGTGAGACATGTCCTAACTCATCGACATTATGCATGGCACCCTCTGACATAATCGAAGATCAAACTACCGCCAACAGCAGTGATCCACCAATCCCAAGCAGTAGTATCTCAACCAGTGCTGTACAGAATACAACCATGCATCCAAGAAGCCCAATCACCAGTGTACTAGGAGTAGTGATTGGGCTTCTTGCACTACTAGAAGTAGGGACAGTTATTGCGTGGGTGGCTTGCACTGTCACAAGGAAAAGGAACTCAAGTCCAACAAAACAAAGGTATAATAATTAATTACATGTATGGAGGTGCTATAATTGTTTGGCTCAGTAACAGAATTCTAACAAAAGTGAATGAGAGTTACAATGGGACATTCCTAAAACAACCGAACGTCAGCTCACAAGATCCTAACTACGATACTGTGACTACAAGCAATGAAGCAGTTAGTGACTATGATGTCATTGACAATTTCAAACCCAAGCCGAGAGCACTCCAGATATCCAACCCACCACCAGTGACTGTGGAAGCCAGTAATTAAGGAAAGAGAGGTTCGGAGTAACAGTCATAGCTAGTGTGCAGAGACGCATAATATTACAGAATACGTAACTAATTATTACAACCTATGTGTGGAATAATTATGTACAGAATTCCGGCATGCTGAATACTATAATCAGGAGTGCATGCACTAGCTCCTATACTATGGTTGTTTATAGGCCATCGGTGAATCATCCCTTCAAGAAAGTAAAGAATTGTGTAAACATGCATGCAATATACATAAATTATAATAACAATCAGGTCGCATTACCGTGTTCTAACTATGTTTCAGTATAATTATGATGTTAGATCTCATACAAATGGACCAAATCCTAGCACATTAGCAATTTAACATAAATTATATAAGTTTTTGAGAACTGTATACTCAGAACACTTTTCTATTAGCTACAGTCAGCACACAGTATATACACAATGGCATAATTATATGCACACTTTGTTATCAGAGTTATGCCCTCAGGGCACGAGAGAGGATGTGACTTAAAGTAAACAAACATGCAGGCTAACCATTACCATAAAGGGGAATAAGAAACCTTGTGTCTGCAAGGCTATCAATGCCTACTCAGTTTAGACCGCTGTTTATGCTTGTGGGTGGGTGGGTGGACTATGACAACATAAGACAGGCAAGCATACTACCAAATTAATGTCAACGTCATGCATTAGCCTTTGCACAGTACCTAATAAATCTACTTGAATTGTATCGAGAATATATAGTCATGGCTAGTATCTGCTTGGTATTACTCACTATTGTCCTGGTTGGACAAATAGTCACGGACGGGCAAAGTAAGTGCTGCTTCAGTAATAATTTGTATAATATGGTTGTGCAGTGTGCAATAATGGAGCTGTAAAGCTATCTGAGGAAGGAGGTTTATTTCCGAATGAAAAGTATATGTCCAGTACTGCCATGATGGAGTGTGGCATTGGCTGTGTACTGGTGGTGGAACATGGACGAGAGTGGAGGTCAATGTTGTGTGTAGACAACTGGGACTCAGTGGCCAAGGTATGGGATATAGATTATATACATGTCATTGAATTATTATTACAATCACCAGGAGCCAAGAAAGAAGGTGGTACAGCACCAACAGCTAATCCACCCTACTTTATGTTTGGTGGAACATCCTGTAATGGAGGGGAAAGTAACATAGGAGAGTGCAACATTCATACTAATATAGTACATGTAGTGATAGTAATAGTAGAGCAGGATGGGTAAAATGTCAACCAGGTAAGAGCATTCATTTTTGCATATCAAAGTTGATACCGAGTGCTCTACAGCTAATTGCACTGATGGAACAGTTAGGTTGGTGGGTGGTTCCACTAACAGAGAGGACGAGTGGACTTCTGTACACAGGGACATTGGGCATCCGTCTGTTACAATGAAGATCTAGAATTGGCAGGCACTGTTTGCAAAATGTTAGGATTTCCGATGCAGGGTAATAAAATACACAACACTATATTTAAGATGAAATGTACGTGTTATACAGGGGCAATGGCGAAAAGTACTAACTCTTCTATTGATCCAATAGTCGACTGTACAGTGACAAATGATGGTACCACCCTGAACTGTGGAGACACTATGCAGCTGCACATATGTGGTGCAAGACGCTTGTCTATCACATGCCAAACTTTCAGCCATGCTGTACATATACTCTAGCAGCACTAGGAGCAGTGATTGGACTTCTTGTATTACTAGAAGTATAGGGACAGTTATTGCGTGGGTGGATTGTACCGTCAAGGAAAAGGCACTCAAGTTCATTAAAACAATGCTATAATTGTTTCCTCTGTTACAGAATTCTAACAAAAGTGAATGATAGTTACAATGGGACATTCGATCCGAACGTCAGCTCACAAGATCCTTACTACGATACTGTGACCACAAGCGATGAAGCAGTTGGTGACTATGATGTCATTGATAATATCAAGCCTAAGCCGAGAGCACTCAAAATATCCAACCCACCACCAGTGACGGTGGAAGCCAGTAATTAAGGAAAGAGAACACTTCTTCAGAGTAACAGTCATAGCTATAGTATGCAGAGACGCATAATATAGTACGAAACTAAGATTGTTACATGCAGTCATAATTATATTATGCGTACTCTGAAAACTGTACAAACTTTGATATCCTGAGTTTACAGTAGTTTATGTGTTACCGTATAGCGGGTAATTTTCGTAGGTGCAAATTTTCGTACGAACTATCCTTCAATTTTCGTACAGAGTTCTAGATTGAAATAGTGACGTTGAATCAATGTACCAGACCAATTTAGCAGTTTTAATTTTTGGAGATGCTCTACTGATAAGAAAAATACGAAAATTTCCACCATACGAAAATAACCCGCTATACGATAATTGTCATTGTGGTTATCATTACCAATCTAGAACTCATGCCATTACACAAATATTCAGAACACTCTGCACACTGTAGTGCAAAACACACAATTTTGTGTAATGAATTATGCCTCCAGGGCACAATAGGGGTGTGACTTATAGACAGTAAACGCAAACAAGCCAATCTATTACCATAAAGGGAAATAAGAACTTAACTTTGTTTCTACAAAGCCTTCACTTTCATTCAACGCCTACTCAATTTAGAAAGCTGTTATAATTATGCACTATTGTGCCATGCTTAGCCTGTGCAAACACCATTAGATCTACTTGCATTCACAAGTGTGTCAGAATAGTCATGGCTAGTATCTGCTTGGTATTACTCACTATTGTCTTAGTTGGACATATACTCGTGGATGGGCAATTAAGGTAAGTTTTTCAGTGCAATAAATCATTCATCATTATGACTATATGATATGATTGCAGTGTGTAATAATGGAACTGTAAAGCTATTTGAACGTAATGATAATTTGGCTAAAAGATATGTCCAGTACTGCCATGATGGAGAGTGGCATTGGCTGTGTGCTGGTGGTAGAAGCTGGACAAGAGTGCATGGAGGCCAATATGTTGTGTGTAGACAACTGGGACTCAGCGGCCAAGGTATGTTATAGTTCCTATACTCATGCCGTTAATTATATGATTTCATCATGATTAGGAGCAATTAAGAATAGTAGTACACTCACAGTAAATGGACCATATTTTATGTTTGCTGAGTCATCTTGTGATGGAGGAGAAAGTAACATACGGGAATGCAGGGAGAGTATATATTCACCTACTACATGTGCAAATGATAAGATAGGATGGGTTGTATGTCAATCAGGTAAGGGCGACTGGCAATCATTTTGATACTATTATGGCATGGCATAATACTATACAGCTAGTTGCACTGATGGAACAGTGAGACTGGTGGGTGGTTCCACTATCAGAGAGGGACGAGTCAACTTCTGTGCACAGGGACATTGGGCAACCGTCTGTTACAATGAAGACCTAGAGCTGGCAGGCACTGTTTGCAAAATGTTAGGACTTCCAATGCAGGGTAATGATGCACAAGATTATTTAAGAAATCTACGAATGTTTATACAGGGGCAATGGCGAATAGTACTACCTCCTCTATTGACCCAAAAGTCAACTGTATAGTGACAGATGATGGCACCACCCTGAACTGTGTAGACACTATACAGTCACACATATGTGATATGGCAAGCTTAGTCATCACATGTCAAACTTTCAACTCTGCTGTACATACTCTAGCAATCAACGGAACATGCCCTAGTCCACCTGACAATACACCAGACTGCAACTGCAATCCAGCTATCCCTAGCAGTAGCCCACCCAGTACCACAACACCAGCGTGCACTGACACTCACAGTAATCCACTAGGAGCAGTGATTGGACTTCTTGTATTACTAGAAGTAGGGACAGTTATTGCGTGGGTGGCTTGTACTGTCACAAGGAAAAGGAACTCAAGTTCACCAAAACAAAGGTAATTCAAACATTGGAGGTGCTATAATTTTTTTCCTCAGTAACAGAATTCTAATAAAAGTGAATGAGAGTTACAATGGGACATTCCTAAAACAACCGAACGTTAGCTCACAAGATCCTAACTACGATACTGATCACAAGCAATGAAGCCGTTGGTGACTATAATGTCATTGATAATTTCAAGCCCAAGCGGAGAGCACTCCAGATATCCAACCCACCACCAGTGACGATGGAATCCAGGAATGAGAGGACTTCTCTATACAATACTAACAGGCGTAGCTAGTGGTGTATCATACAAACACGTACCTTAAATTAATACGAGATTATTACTATACATCAATTATTTTATAACACTGATTGTACACAATATGATTTGTTCACGATGATTATGCTGTTTAAACTATAATTACTTGTGGTACCAATGAAGTAAAAAATGAATTAAAACATATTCCCTCAAGGATCTATAACCATAATTATCATGTTATTGACAGTTAACTATCAGACAGCGTATATTCGTCTTGTACCATTGAATTGGCTCTACAGTCACTGTATTCACAGATTTATCCAACTAAAACTGTCCACGAAAACGAAGCAAACAGTTCTGGCTGCAGTTGTTCATCGCTCTATAATGGCTATATCGTGTTTGATAGAATCGACATAATTATTATTGTCAAAACACTCTTGTGTCTACAAGGCATTCACTTTCATTCAACGCCTACTCAGTTTAGAGAACTGTTATGCTTGATACGGCAAAAGACAGACAAATGCAACACATGAAAGCAAATGTATTGAATCATAGCCAGAGTACGTATAACAAATAACCAGCTAATAGATTTGCATTGCGAATAGTCATGGCTAGTATCTGCTTGGTATTACTCACTATTGTCTTAGTTGGACATATACTCGCGGACGGGCAAGGTAAGTTTTTCAGTAATAGATAAAGTAATTTAATGCTCTGCATGTGATTGTGCAGTGTGTAATAATGGAGCTGTACAGCTAGTAAGATATGGTAGTTTCAATGAAGAGTATGTCCAGTACTGCCACAATGGAAAATGGCATTCCCTGTGTGCTGGTAGTGGAAGCTGGACGAGAGTGGAGGCCAACGTTGTGTGTAGACAAATGGGACTCAGCGGCCAAGGTATGCTAGTTTTGCATTTCATCATACATGTGACCTTGAATTTCAGGAGCCAAGAAAGGAGGAAGTGATACACCAAGAGCTAGTCAACCCTACTTTATGTTTGGTGACATATCCTGTGCTGGAGGGGAAAGCAGCATAGGAGAGTGCAGAATTCATACCAGTAGTACATGTAGTTATAATAGAGAAGGATGGGTAAAATGTCAACTAGGTAAGAGGATTAACTTTTGTGTATCAAAGTTGATACTGAGTGCTACTACAGCTGATTGCACTAATGGAACAGTAAGGCTGGTGGGTGGTACCACTAACAGAGAGGGACGAGTGGACTTCTGTATACAGGGACATTGGGCATCCATCTGTTACAATGAAGATCTAGAGCTGGCAGGCACCTTTTGCAAAATGTTAGGATTTCCAATCGAAGGTAATAATGCACACGATTATTATTAAGATGGATGAAATCTACGTATATGTACATTATATATACAGAGGTAATGGCGCAAAGTACTAATTCTTCTATTGATCCAAAAGTTGATTGTACAGTGACAAATGATGGTACAAAACTGAGCTGCAAAGACTCAGTGCAGATGCCTACAAGAGGCCTGGCAAGCTTAGTCATCAAGTGTCAAACTCACAACTATGCTGTACAGAATACAACCAGTGCACTAGGAGCAGCGATTGGACTTCTCGTACTACTAGAAGTAGGGACAGTTATTGCGTGGGTGGCTTGTACTGTCACAAGGAAAAGGCTCTCAAGCTCACCAAAACAAAGGTATTCAATTTTACTATACACAAGTTGCTAACTTTGTCTTAAATTATCAGAGTTCTAACACAAGTGAATGAGAGCTACACTGACACAGCTCTAATAGAAGAACCAAGCTACAGTTCACTAGGTCCTAACTACAATACTGGGACCACAAGCGATAAAGGAATTGGAGGCTATGATGTCATTGATCACAACAAACAGAAACCGAAACCATCCAACCCACCACCAGTGAAGGTTGAGGCCAGTAAGAGTGAAGATGAGTTCTACAATGCAGAAGAGCATATGTACGCAGCTGTCAATAAGGAGAAAAAGAATAATGTTGGAGGAGAATAAACTTTGCAACAACAGTTATAGCTATGGTGTGTAGAGACACATTCATCATACAGACATCTTAATTTAGTAGCTATGGTTCATACAACCTTGTGCATGCATAATTATCATAACACTGATTGTACAGTAATCACAATACACAGTAAAACCACACGCAGTCATAAATGTCAAAACAGTCAAAGAATACACTGGTAGAACATGTTATTGTGTTTTCAGGGACTGACAATAAACAAACGTATCATTTGCTGTGTACAGAATAAGTTCCATTGGCTATGCAGTCACTGTACTCAAGAACTCATTGTAAAACGCTTTCTATCAGTTAAAAAATATGAACTGCTGTGGAGTGATAGGTCTGTGTTAATGGAGTGTGCAGGGGATCTATACCAGGACCAATATGCGCTTACCTATAATAGTGCCTAGGAACTGAATTCCAAGAACATCATTTGGACTGTATATACATTTTATACGTTGATTGAGAATCCAGAATTAACCAATAAGATTTATTTAGACACACATTACATTACTCCAACCACAACTCACATTACATCAATGTACCAATTACTGAGACACATGATAAAGTATTCAATGGTAATTAACTATACTAGATTTACTAAAGACTGATTACAAACACACACAAATTACAAGGTCTCTACGAGTCACATGATGCAGTATAAAATATAATACACAAAATTAATGTTCAGTTTTCTCAATGCTTGAGTGTGGAGTGCTCCTCTTCACACAGCCACACCTTGCTGTCCGTTTTGCTTGACATTGGCACTTCGTAGTTACTAGCTTCACTGTACATACTGTCACAGCCTGCCCCCTCCACACCCTCGCACCTTCCACTCTCCACTACATAGTACTTTTGTTCCTTGTCTATAGGATTAAGCTGATTTGAGCAACGATTAGTGTTCTAATCGCATTCCAGTATTGAGTAGGTGTGGTCTTGTTTATTGCCATTGGGAACTTGTTGGTAGGTGGGTCCACTGGAGCTGTATGCATTGTGTAGTTCCATGCTTGTATCGTATACTGGGTTGTTCAGTTGTCGTTGAATTGTTATAGTTTATCGCCACTTATATACAAACAGTGACCTTAACAGCTAGTGAAACCTGAAACAGGAAGTTCCATAATAGTTAAGGCGACACTTTTATCATTACGAAGCCAGAGCCCAGAGGTTGGGAGGTAGACAAAATTAATTGTGCCAATGCTACATACAGCCAGGCACCCACAAACACAGCCAAAGCTGATCTGTCTCCACCGGTGAGGGAAGAAATCAGTATGAGAGAAGAGGAGTTCTTCATTGCCGAGGATCACACCTACGCAGTAAAAAAAAAGAAAGGCAAAACAGCCGCAAAAGAATGAAGACACCAAGACGGAACAGAGACCAATTACAATGAGCTATCCTACAGCTTTTGTATCAAGCAGCAACGAGGCTCTGATCACAGACACTGAATCAAATGGACCAAATCTTAGCGTCAGAGATGAATAATAAACCGTATTTTGAGAACTATACTAACTATTATCTACAGTCAGCACACATACAATACAGATATGCGTATACACACATGCACACTTTGTTATCAGAGTTATGCCCTCAGGGAACGAGAGAGGATATGACTTAAAGTAAACAAACATGCAGGCTAACCATTACCATAAAGGGAAATAAGAAACCTTGTGTCTACAAGGCTATCAATGCCTAGTCAGTTTAGAAAGATGTTTATTTGTGTGGGTGGGTGGGTGGGTGGGTTGACTAAGACAACAAAAGACTATGCATTAGCCTTTGCACAGTACCTAACAAATCTGCTATGGAGAATATATTATATAGTCATGGCTAGTATCTGCTTGGTATTGCTCACTATTGTTATAGTTATACACACACTCGCGGACGGGCAAGGTAAGCTAGTGCTTCAGCATAATACTTTAATGATCTGTATATGTTTTTGCAGTGTGCAAAAATGGAACTGTACGGCTAGTAAGATATGGTAGTTTCAATGAAGAGTATGTCCAGTACTGCCATGATGGAGAGTGGCATTCCCTGTGTGCTGGTGGTGGAACATGGTCAAGAGTGGAGGCCAATGTTGTGTGTAGACAACTGGGACTCAGCGGCCAAAGTATGGGATATAAATTATACATGTCATTGAATTATAATTACAATCACCAGGAGCCAAGAAAGGAGGTGATACAACACCAACAGCTAATCCACCCTACTTTATGTTTGGTGACACATCCTGTGCTGGAGGGGAAAGTAACATAGGAGAGTGCAGAATTCATACCAATAGTACATGTAGTGATAGAGCAGGATGGGTAAAATGTCAACCAGGTAAGAGCATTCATTTTTGCATATCAAAGCTGATGCTGAGTTGCTATACAGCTAATTGCACTGATGGAACAGTGAGACTGGTGGGTGGTTTCACTAACAGAGAGGGACGAGTGGACTTCTGTACACAGGGACATTGGGCATCCATCTGTTACAATGAAGTGCTGGCAGACACCGTTTGCAATATGTTAGGATTTCCAATGCAGGGTAATAATGCACAACACTATATTTAAGATGAACTTTAAATGTACGAATGTTTATACAGGAGCAATGGCGAAAAGTACTACTTCTTCTATTGACCCAAAAGTTGATTACAGTGACAGATGATGGCACCACCCTGAACTGTGGAGACACTATACAACTGCCACCTATACGTGATGTAGGAAGCTTAGTCATCACATGCCAAACTTTCAGCCATGCTGTACATACTCTAGCAGTACTAGGAGCAGTGATTGGGCTTCTTGTACTACTAGAAGTAGGGACAGTTATTGCGTGGGTGGTTTGTACTGTCACAAAGAAAATGCACTCAAGTTCAACAAAACAAAGGTATTAAATTACATGCATGGCATGTGCTAGAATTGTTTCCTCTGTTACAGAATTCTAACAAAAGTGAATGAGAGTTACAATGGGACATTCCTAAAACAACCGAACGTCAGCTCACAAGATCCTAACTACGATACTGTGACCACAAGTGATGAAGCAGTTGGTGACTATGATGTCATTGATAATATCAAGCCCAAGCCGAGAGCACTCCAGATATCCAACCCACCACCAGTGACGGTGGAAGCCAGTAATTAAGGAAAGAGAGGACTTTTTCAGAGTAACGGTCACTAGTGTGCAGACACGCATAATACATGAATACATCATTACAACCTATATATAAATTATAACACTGATTGTATAATAATTTGTTCAATAGTACAAAATTACGGCAGCTGAATACTATATGGCTGTTTTGGCCATGTGGATCAAAACATATTCCCTCAAGAAAGAATTGCGTAAGCATATACAACAATCAGGCAGCATTGCCATGTGTGTATAGTATACATTCTATTGGCTCTGCATGAATGCAGTTGCTGTATTCAAAGATTCATTGTCTGTCCACAAAGGATGAAATTACAAATGCTGATGTTCGTCCCTCTAATGGATCTAGTGATGACTATAGTCCTATCTGTTCATGTGCATGTATATACTCGCTGAAAATTTTACGAGTTTAAATTACTTCGGTATCCTGTATTTTATGTGCTAATTGTCATTATGGTTATCCATGGAACCAAGAGAGTAGAACTCTTGCCATCACACAAACAATGTTCAGAACACTCTGCAGTGCAACACACAGTACACACACCAAACAATGTATTATATAGGGGTGTGATATAAAGTAAACAAATAGAAACCTTGTATCTACAAAGGCTTCACTTTCATAACGCCTACTCAGTTCACACAACTGTTGTGTTTGTGGGTGAACTATGACAACGAAAGACTGGCAAATACAACACATGAACGTATTACCCAAACTAAGTCACAACAAGTGTAAGCATTTGCAGTACTCATTAGATTTGCTTGCATGCACAAGTGTATGGAGAATAGTCATGGCTAGATCTAGTATCTGCTTGGTATTACTCACTATTGTCCTAGTTAGACAAATACTCGCCGACGAGAAAAGTAAGTGCTTCAGTAATAATTATTTATTATAATAATATGATTTTGCAGTGTGTAATAATGGAACTGTAAAGCTATTTGTGGCAGGAGCTTTACTTCTGAATGAAAAGTATGTCCAGTACTGCCACAATGGAGAATGGCATTGGCTGTGTGCTGGTGGTGGAAGCTGGACAAGAGTGGAGGCCAATGTTGTGTGCAGACAACTGGGACTCAGCGGCCAAGGTACGTTACAATTTTGCTCGTTAATGAATTAGCTATCACAATCTTATATCAGGAGCCAATAAAGGGATTGATACTACACACTGTACCCCAGCGACCACCCACACACACCTCCACTCGTCCCTCTCTAGTCGTGGATCCACCCACCAGTCTTGTGGTTCCGTTAGTGCAATCTTGTCAGTGCATGAATGAATTACATACAAGCAGTTTGGTAATAAATTCACCTTTAATACAAGTCACTGCACCATATGTTTTATCGTCTCCTGTACAGGACAATCTGGGGCAGGAGTCTCGACTGGTTCTGCTACATTCTAACAGGCTTCTTTCAACTCCATTACATACAGGATGACTGAAATGAGGTGATGTTGGTGGAGATGAACAGACTGCACCTCTTGTAGCTCCTGTATACATCACATCAAAATGTATGCGACATGCTTAGTAAATAGCTTATACCTCTTTCAGAATAACCTATAGTTGTCGACAAATTACGTGCGGGACAGCAATGGATGATTTTGCTGTTAACCAATTAACGGCACACAATGTTTTCCACTCTCCATTGTCACAAAACTGCACTACCCCTTTTACTGAGTCATCCATTTCAAGTGGTTGGTCTCTGAATCGAACATCACCATCGGAACAACCTGTATAAAGATACAGCTTTCCTCATAAATTATTTAGAGCGATGTGATAGTATAATTATATGTAATGTTATTACCACATGTAAATCCAGCTATGTGGTTGGTAGATGATGATGAAGTGACAGGACGTCCATTAATAAAGCACTCAGTTAGGTTCTGCTCATTCGCATTGCAGGCTGGCAACGTTACACAACTTGTAGAGTTTACTGATACCTCCATGACTTGAGCTCCTGTATTCACAGTTTCAACTATACCTGTCTAGAACAATTATTGTATACGTATACCTTGAAAATCCATACCATTCTGCTTACAAGCCAGTTTTGCATGAGTGATAGTCCAGCCAGAATAACATACGCTGGTCCATTTGAACCCCGATGATGAAGACTGACAAATACTGACTGAGCTATCAGGATTCAACTCGAGCTCACCAGCGACAGTGCAAGTATCTATAATTATTAAGATACACGTGAAATACAAACAAATTCCATTCACCTTGTCCAGTCCCTTGTGTTATGAATGCAGCCACTAACACAAAGATTAGCATACTAGCCATTGTAGAACATGCATCTAACTTGCAACTAAATAGCTAAATATTGCTCAACCACAAATATCCCCCCCCCCCGCAAATCAACAGAGACTGATTAATTAACATAATTAATGTGTTAGCAACTTATAGTTTACATAGCCACTTATTATATCAACAATGACCTAACAGTGAAACCTGATAACAGGAATTTCCGTATAGCTATACAAATACAATTAAAATTGCTGGTGATGGTGTGATGGTAGCACTCGGTCTAATGGTTTCTTCACACAAATCTAAGTCTTGTTCACTTATTTGCTACATCCTGGCATACTTCAAAAAGAGTAACGCTATAAATCCATATATGTAAACATGTTGCAAAGAATTCCAACAATACATGCATAATATAACTTTCTTGATTCTACTAGTTGACCATAAAAAATAGTATTTTCAGAAGACGATCGAGTGATACAGTTTCATTCTGTGTTGCTATTGACTACTGATTGGTAGACTTGTTATGTTTATTGCAAGTTCTATAGCCATAATTATGTTATAATGAAAACAGTCCTTGAATTGTATCGTGTTGGACTGACAGTTATTTTTGAGCATGTTACAGTTTCAGTACATGTATTCATTTGAGGATATAAATGTGCGCAGCCTTATAATTATTATTGAGCAGTGTCGAGTCACAGTGGATATTTGTACATTCACAGGCTCGACTAACCATCATGCCAGCACTATTACAGCGGCATTGGGAGCAGTTATTGGTGTTCTAGTGGTCCTTCAAATAATCACTCTGATTGGTTGTGGTGTTGTTGCTAGGAGGAGAAACACTAATGGCAGCTAATGTGTAAATCAGTTATTGCCCACCTTTTAGTTTATTGCTATAATAATGCATGCAGTTCCACAGGCAGAGGAACAAATCGTACGTTCTTCGAGGCGTGATAGAACATTGCCTAGTATATACTGTCCAGCTCAAATGGAGAATAAAAAACCTTGTGTCTACAAGGCATTCACTTTCATTCAATACCTACTCAGTTTAGAGAACTGTTGTGTTTGTGGGTGACTATGACAACAAAAGACGGACAAATGCAATACATGAAAGTAATTATTACTACTAAATTAACAACTTGCAGCATTATATAGCTTGTGCACAGTACATGTAGACTATACTTAAAAATTACTGCTTACATGCACAAGAGTATAATTATAGCTTGAATTAGTCATGCGAATATTATCTCAGCACTACTAGGTCTAGTCGCTATTGCTTTAGTTGGACAACTCTCTGCAATAGCACAAAGTGAGTACATTCACTATATATAATATAGAGACTGATATACAGAAACATGGCATGCAGGCTGTAATAGTGAACATGTTCAACTGTCACTTAACACAACGGACAATAGAAGCTACGTTCAGTACTGCATTGATAGTACTTGGAGGACTCTGTGTACTAGATCGTGGTCGCGTGTTGAAGCGAATGTTGTATGCAGACAGCTAGGCTACAGTGACCAAGGTATGCTACAGAGCACACTATACCGTAATATAATTATTATTTCAGGAGCCATAAAAGAGGTGACTGACTTTGGGGATATTCATATGGGAAAGTTCTTCATGTTCAATCAATCTTGTGCTGGTGGGGAGAATACATTAGCAGAGTGTAAGCCAACAACAACATTGGAACACTGTCGCCGTTTTTATATGCGTGAAAACAACAGACAAGGATACATTCCAGGTAACGTGATTTCTACTAAACCTAAACTATATTATTATTATAGCTAACTGTACTGATGAATCCCTAAGACTGGTGGGTGGATCCAACATAAAACAAGGACGAGTGGAGGTGTGTCAGAACAAGCGATGGGGTACAATGTGCTACAACCAAGCACTAGCTGGACATGTTTGCTCTCAGCTAGGATTTCCAAGCCAAGGTAAGAAACTTATATTCACAGCAAATCAAAGCAATTTTTGTAGGAGCAGCAGCGATGGAAATGAATACAACTGGCCCACAAATTAACTGTAACATCGACACCAACAATAGGTTGAGCTGTAGGAACATCACTGACAGTGGGTTATGTCCTCGAGGTTTAGCCGTTGAGTGTCCATCGTTCAGTGATACAATAGCTACCAGTGCACTAGGAGCAGTGATTGCATTTCTTGTATTACTGGAAGTAGGGACAGTTATTGCGTGGGTGGCTTGTACTGTCACAAGGAAAAGGAACTCAAGTCCAACAAAACCAAGGTATTCAATTTGCTAAATTTGCCCTATTAAAAAAGCAAAAAATTATCCCGTAACATGCAGAATTCTATTACAAGGGAATGAGAGCTGCACTGACACAACTATATAGAACCGAGCTACAGTTCACTAGGTCCTAACTACAATACTGTGACTACAAGCGATGAAGGAATTGGAGAATATGATGTCATTGATCACAAAAAACAGAAACTGAAACCAGCCAACCCACCACCAGTGAAGATTGAGGCCAGTAAAAGTGATGATGAGTTCTTCAATACAGAGGTTCATATGTACACATGCAGCCGTCAATAAGGAGAAAAGGAATAATGTTGGAGGAGAATGAACCTTGCAACTACAGTTATATACATAGCTATAGTGTGTAGAGACACACTTGCAGTCTGTCATCATACAAAGTACTTACATGATTAATGCATAAACCTTTGTGTATGCATCATAACACTGATTGTACAACAGTAATCACAATTCACAGTTGAATCATGAGGTAAAAACAATCAAAGAATGAATACTGGGTCTTCTTGAAAGTTATCTCTAGGGCTGTTGAGCAACTGTTAGAATAATGTTATTGTGTTTTCAGGGACTGACACTAAACAAACGTATCACTTGCTGTGTACAGAATGAGTTCCATTGGCTATGCAGTCACTGTACTCAAGAACTTATTGTAAAAAAGATGAAATTACAACTGCTGATGGCTATAATAATTATAGGGATGACACAGTTGTACAAAATCCAAAAGCTCGATTACATTTTGCTACCATTGTATATGTATCCATGGTGATGTCCGTATATATATGTAGAGTGGACCAGAGGACTAGGTAGCTGCCTGGAGTGTTTCAGGTCCATGATGTTAATGGAATGCGGAGAAGGGCATGCAGGAGATCAGGTGATCTACCAGGGCTAATATACCTGTGTACGTGTGTGCTAACCTCATAGTGTCTAGGAACTGAATTCCAAGAAAACCATTTAGACTGTACATTTTATATGTTGATTGAGAATCAGAACCAATCAGATTTATTTGGACACACATTACATCACCTGAACCACAACTCACATTAGTAGTTACCTCACATCCTTGAGACTGTGATAAAGTATAATCAAAGGAGAGAATAGAAATTCTGAGTCACTAATATCTAACTAAAACACTGATTTTACTAATGAACAAACAGACACACACAAATTGCAAGGTCTCTATAAGACAGTCACATGATGCAGTATAAAATATAATACATGCACAATATTCAGTTTTCTCAATGCTTGAGTGTGGAGTAATCCTCTTCACACAGCCACACCTTGCTGTCCGTTTTGCTTGACATTGGCACTTCGTAGTTACTAGCCTCACTGTACACACCGTCACAGCCCGCTCCCTCCACACCCTCACACCTTCCACTCTCCACCACATGGTAGTTCTGCTCCTCGTCTATAGGATTGAGCTGATTTGAGCGACGATTCGTGTTCTTATCGCGCTCAAGTATTGAGTAGGTGTGGTCTTGTTCATTGCCATTGGCAACTTGTTCGTAGGTGGGTCCACTGGAGCTGTATGCACTGTGTACTTCCATGCTTGTATTGTATACTGGGTTGTTCAGTTGTCGTTGAATTGTTGAGAGCTCTTGCACTTGAGAAGTATTGTACCTGCATCGATACAGAGGTGTTCACTTATTATTGGAACTGAACGTGGACAATGTATACAATACACCTGAATAAAAACATGCTACATGTATATAGTGCTTTCAAATAAAATTATTCAGCTGGTTCTCTTGTCAACAAATAATTATTCATGAAACAACAACACACTCAATGGAATACATATGCTCAATGAACTACTCACTCAGCTTGCTGTTTCTGTGACCTGCGTTTCTCCAATACACAGCAAGTTACAGTCAATCCAATAGCAAGTCCCAGGAGTGCAACCACCAGAAGACCAATCACTCCTCCCAAGGCTGCAATAGGGCTACCAGCATTGTCACAGCTTTGTACTTCATCAGCTAGTGTGATTGTGGTTGGTTCAGGACACGTCTGAAGGGCTTGTTCTATTGTTATTTTAATAACTGAGCTGATAACATCTTGGTATGTCTTGCACACAACACCAAGATCCATGGAATCATCAACAGACTGGTCTGCAATATCCACACAGTGGAGGACACTATTCATTATTACACAGCTTCTTGTTGGAGCTGTTCCATTGCCAAAAGTAGTGACTGCTTCTGAACCTATAACATAATTATTAGATGCACATGGCAACCATCACTGTCCCTACCTTCAGTTGGGAAACCCAGTGTAGAGCAAACAAATTCAACCAGTTGGGAATTGTTTGTTTGAACAGCTCCCCAGCGACCGCCCACACACACCTCCACTCGTCCCTCTCTCACGCTGGACCCATCCACCAGTCTTATGGTCCCGTTAGTGCAGTCGGCTACAACTCATAAACATTATTATACTCAGCTGTTTTTAACAAAATATTTACCTAATAGACACATTATTTCAGGATGACTTTTCTCGGTACCACTGCAGCCACCTCTGCAAGTATCAAAATCTCTTTGGTTGATTCCACATTCTTCAAACGTATTCTCTGTTCCACTACACTTACTAACATCAATGTAATTCAGACCGGTTGAGACAAAGCATGATCGTTCCACACTTGCCCCTGTGGGACCCAAAGAACTAGCAAAGCATACATTGTACTGACAAATGTACCATTATTATTGTAGCCCAGCAGTCTGCAAGCAATGTTAGCTTGATAAGCACGCCATTGGTAGCCTTTCTCACACACAGTTTTCCATTCTTGATCAGAGCAAACATTGACTCTACCATCATCTCGTATCTGTACCTTTCCATTGATGCAGCCTGAGGGAGTAAACTTGCAATCTAATCATAGAAGTATACAAGAACTTTACCTTGAACAGCTTTAGAAGCAACAAAGAGGATTGCAATCAATATCAGAGTGTTCATATCTCACTAGCTATAGTATTATTTAAAGCACTTTATTCTAACTGCCTGTTATTTCTGTAGCTTCCTTTAAATTGCGTAAGTTGCGTTTGCTTTTCAAGTTGACAAACATCAATCTATAAATTATTGTATGAATCACTATATTATGGATTGTCACAACATAATGAAACTGAGTTCCTGAATGTTGTCAGGTTTCAGACAGCAGTTAATGTATAGTGTAGAGGGGATTATGACAGTAAACCTCCCGACTACAAGGGCGTAAAGGAAAAGAGAGCTTGTCCACACCAGGGCTGCTGTCCACACTCAAATCCTTGCGCAGGGACAGAATATGAGCAGCCAGCCCCTCCCTCAAAGCGAACGGTACAGAGCCACTCCCCCCTCTGTTCAATTAGTCAGCCTCTCCCTCCACTTACTGCGCAGCAACCAGCCAGCTAGCTCTAGATGGTGTCTAGACCAGCTCTCTCTTCAGCTATGCCAGGCTAGTCACAAGGCAAGCAAAGGTAAGCTTAAAATAGCCACTCCTATATTATTACTAAACTGGCTTCTTTTTATTTAAATACAGAAGCTGAACTAGTGCTAGTGAGCAAGGCTCAGCCTGAGCCCTAGCCCTCTCCCAGAGTGTCTCTAAAGCAGCTCCTTCTGCAAGCACACAGCAGAATTTTTGATGAACTAGTCTACAGACTACACCCTCTGTCTCTATGTTTTCATTTATGTTATGACATTTTGTTTCTCATGCAAGACATTTTCATTCATCGAAAACACCATTAACTGCATATGTTTGAGGTGCCAATTTATGAGCCATAAATATTATTTTCCCTTGTAGCCCGCAGTTCAATAGTATATGCTGTGGTATATTTTGAGAGATCATGTTGGTTCAAATTTAATATAATTATATTCGGCATGTGCCGGGAAACCCATGCAGTGTGATAAGGTTGATTCGTGTGGTGCATGTGTGTATGTGTGTGTGTTTATTATAATGTAATGCATGTATAATAAGTGTCACTTTGATTTTGCGTAGTATTGTATACACAGCAACTACCAAAAATGAGATGCAATATTCTTTATAATGATCTCGGTTACTGTAAGCATACCTGCATATAGCCTCGATTCCAGGCCGCTGAGAAAGGCCACTATTCAAGGGGCTGGAGTCGAGGCTAACCTGTATATTGCAGGAACTGATTTTTCCATTGAATTTGAACAAACATGATCTCTCAAAATAACAACACCATCGAATACATGCAGTTATATATCAATGGGAGAGAACAAGAGTGCTTTTGGAGAGAATCAATAAGTTATTATTGCCCAGCACGAGTGCAACATGCCATTGCAGCCCTCGGGCATTATGTTGCTCCAGTGCAATAATATGGCATGTTGCATGAGGGCGCCTGCAATAACTAACTTGTTGCCCAATGACGTCAAACTTTTCTGGTTGGCCAAGTTCTTCCCTAATAAAAGACATGTGTTGTGAGTGGATATTATATTATAGTGTATTCATGAATTCCGTAGTAAATTCTTAGGTTTCTTTCCACAACTAATGGAAAGGTAGTAGCCTATAAAAGGGACCAAATGAGTTATTGGGTGGGTGTGGGGGAAAACACAGTGCAAATGCAGTGGAATATATGGTTGCTATGGTAGTGATACAAAATGCTATATACAGAGCACTGGATTGATTTGATCTGCCCACTCACTGGGCAACAACACTTGATACATACACACACGAATTGCAAGGCTTCTATAATTATCAGGTAATCACAATGCAAGTGTACACAATTCTTAAATGCTTGAGTGTGGAGCACTCCTCTTCACATAATGACATAGCCACACCTTGCTGTCCGTTTTGCTTGCCATCGGCACTTCGTATAGTTACTATAGAGACTCATTGTAGAAAAAGTCACAGCCCGCCCCCTCCACACCTTCCACTCTCCACCACATGGTATATAGTTCTGCTCCTCGTCTATAGCACGATTTGAGTGATGGTTTGTTTATGTCGCATTCCAGTATCGAGTAGGTGTGGTCTTGTTCGTTCCCATTGGCAACTTGTTATTGTGTTTTCACTTTTCAGGGACTGACAATAAACAAACAGATTGCATACAGAAATTTGGCTCTACAGTCACTGTGCTCAAGATATTATTGTAAAGCGCTTTCTATATCTAAGTCAAAAAGTTAAAATTACAACTAACTGATGGCTTTATAATTTCATAGGATGACTACTAACAGTCGAAATAATTATACCATTGTATAGGAATAGTTTGTAGAACAGTATGCAGGAGATCAGGTGATCTATACCAGGGTTAATATGACTGTGTACATATGCGCTGACGTACCTATAGGAACTGAATTCCAAGAAAACCATTTAGACTGTACATTTTATAATTATGTTGATTGAGAATCAGAACCAATCAGATTTAGACACGATTACATCACTCCAACAAAAACTCACATAGTAGCCTACCAAAAGTATTCAATAAATATAATTATATTATAGAGTTTCTGAGTCCCTATATTGAATATACATAAACAGACACACATGAATTGCAAGGTCTCTATATAACACCGAAGTTTGGAACCACATTTTAGCAGCTTCACACAGCCACACCTTGCTGTCCGTTTTGCTTGACATTGGCACTTCGTAGTTACTAGCTTCACTGTACACACTGTCACAGCCCGCCCCCTCCACACCCTCACACCTTCCACTCTCCACCACATAGTAGTTCTGTTCCTCGTCTATAGCAGTGAGCTGATTTGAGTGACGATTTGTATTCTGATCGCATTCCAGTATCGAATAGGTGTGGTCTTGTTGATTGCCATTGGCAACTTGTTGGTAGGTGGGTCCACTGGAGCTATATGCATTGTGTAGTTCCATGCTTGTATCATATACTGGGTTGTTCAGTTGTCGTTGAATTGTTGAGAGTGTGCTTGTTTCTGACGACATACATGCAGCTGCATGTACAACATATATTAACTGTGTACAGTAGACGTAGGACAAAAATGCTCTGAAATGACAAACACATAAGTATGAACTTACATTTGTTTATGTTTCTGTGATATGCGATTCCACATTACTCCACAAACAATCAACAAGACCACCAGCAGAGCCACCAACAAAGCAACTATTACCCCCAGTGCTGTAGTGCTTGACTCAGTACCACATGACGACTCTATACATGTATATATAGAGGTTACTGTATCTGTGGACATAGCATTACCCTGTACATGGCTAACAGAGGGACTAGCTGTTGTATTACAGTAATCACACGAGAATTCACAAGTCTGGTTTGTTTGAATTGTGGAATTATAAACTGAAGTTACGTTGTCACAAGGAGTGCTTATTTGATTCAGAACTTCCTGCCTGACACAACGAATCCCTAGGTCTGTTGTACCATCATCACATGATTCATTGCAAGAGAGGTCGCCAGAATCGCCTATAGTGCAGTTGATGGTTGGTACTCTTCGTGGGTTGAATACAAGCACTTCAGCTCCTGCACAGAAGAGTAGATTGATTAAATTGACAATTATTATGAACTCACCAATGCTAGCAAATCGAAACTCTTGGCACATTTGTCCAGCGTCTTGCTCAGTCGATGCGTTGCTACAAATTGCCATCCAACGGCGATCTGTACACATTTCAACTCTTCCCTCGTTGTCAGTAGCTCCACCCACCAGTCGAATATCCCTGTCAGCGCAATTAGCTGCGTACAACAAGGATAGTTATGATAATGTTAAATGAATGCTTACCACTTGAACATTGAACTGTTGCATGTTTATCAACCATATTACAGCCATTACGAGCTTCATAGTAGCACTCATCAATATTAGCGTCAGATTCATCACAGTCGACAAACCTCAAAAACGTATAGGGTGAATTCTGACTAATACTAACATTGCTGGTCGTAGCACCTATATATATAAAGCAACAATAGTGACTATGTCTACTCTTAGGAAAAGCTGTTGAGTTATCTATAGTAGCACCTTGATCGCTGTATCCAAGTTGAGAGCAGACAATGTTGGCCTCAACGTTACCCCATGTATCAGACACACAGATCCTTCTCCAATCCCCCTTATAACAGAACTCGACAATGTTGTTAACGTTGTTGTCGTTTACCAATTGAATATCTCCATGAAAGCAAGCTGTAACATATTAGATATGTAGTTACATGCAGTATCCAAATACTACTGTATACCTTGTGTTCCTAAAAACAGAAGAGATACTGTGATGAGTTGTATCATTATTTTGTAATCCTGTCAGGTTGAATTTCTAAGTTGCTTATAATCAGTATAGTTTATAGCTGAAACGATTTCAAAGTCACAATTCCGTGATTTTTATACAACAATTCATGATGATCTATTTAGACATCTATTAGACGATAAATATTGTGCTGTGTACAGACAGACACACATGTGTTGCTATTATAAACTAATAAACTGAAAATGCTTCAATGCTATTGTCAACAAAATTAATATCGACAACACACTCAATGGAATACATATATTCTCAGTGGGGTCACTCAGCTTGCGACGTGTGTTTCCACAACACTGGAATAAGTTAACCATGGTAACTCCTAAATAACTTCGTAGTTTCAGTATCTTTCATAATTAATGGTGAGCCAAGCGTACGTATACAACACATTCATTTATTAGTTTACTCAACCACAAGCATGCAATCATAGTGTTTGGCACCACAATTACATGCATAACAGAACAGTTGAACCAGGTGAAAGGAATCACTACAATATTATAGGATGAAGAATGGCAGGCCACCTATGACAATAGAGAATGTCCCGGCCCTAACGTGTTATGTTGCTCCAACTCACCAGTTTGATTATCTCTTAGTTTACAAACCTTGCATGGACACCGGAACAAGGTCATGCAGAGTTCACTCTCGTCATCTTGTCACCATGGTTATGATCTAAATTCAGAGAGAACATGTGAGAACTGGCTACAGCCATAGATAGTAGAGGAAGGGGATTGTGAACGAGATCACGTGCGCTATAGATCATACATGAGAGCTGAGGTCTATCCGCGTTAGACCGCGAATTGACTAATTTTGAGCGGGCTAAAGACTTTTCAGAGTTTTACTCGGTTCTAAAGGTAAGAAACGACTATCTAAGAGCTTTAATGTCAGTAGTAATCTATACTAACAATATTTTGAGCGTTTTAAGTAATAAGATATACCTGTTGAGCTACAAGTTAGCTATGACTCACCATTTACCTGTTTTTAGCACTGTTTGGGGAGAATCTAGTTTCTGATACACTTTTAGAAGCTAGTAAGCATATTGGCTGTTTCCTTGACTTGAGCTTTAACAGGATAGCCCCTTTTTTTGATATGTAAGCTTTTTGTTGTTCTCCAGTGTTGTGAAATAAGTCGAATGGGGTGCCTTCTTTGTGTGGGGTGTCCTGATCTGACTGTTCACAATTGAAAGTTTTAGTGTGAATTTTCTGATTCTTTTAGCTTTACTCTATGAGAATAGCTATTACATAGTAGCTGTACTAACTCGAAAGAAGAATTTTTCCTCAATGAAAAAGTGTGAAAATGTCATGTTGCTCTTTTCCCACACAGGTGTGATTGTAAACAATGGGCATGGGAAGTCAGAAATTGCGTTTTTTTCAGCAAAAGAAAAGCAAGAAGCAGCAGACATCCCCCGTCTGCTCTCATCAGCCTTTACCTGAGTCGACCAGCAACTCTTGAATCTCTCCACTTCTTGGTTGCCAAGTCAGTGTTGAACTAATTGCCGTCAAGAACGTGCTCACCATTGTCAAGCTGCCAAGAGTTGATGTCATCGTCACCTCGTGTGTTCAGTGCCAGCTCATTTGGAATTTGTCAGTACGTTCTGAATATACCCTTACACCCCCTCTCTCCTCATCACTCCAGTTCTTTCAACCTAAGTTACCAGCGTGCTGTGCTATTTTGATTGAGATACATCGATTCCCTGAACTTTTGTGATGAAAATCCTGGCCTTAAATGTTTAATTAGATTTGTGAAAGCATTACTCTTCTACACTTATTATATAGTTGATCAGGTAAGTTCTGTCAAAAAATTGTTCACGAACCGTTACCCAAACGCAGAAGACCGGACTCTGACAACACATTCTGACTCATATCGTTCATAATGTACGTGTATCTTTACAATGTCATGGCTTGTCTGCAGTTCATAATAATGTTATATAGATGATGAGTTGTCATGGATATTTTATATTGTATGATTGTAGAGCATGGACACATTTCCAGAGTAGAAAGAACCTACAAAAAAAAGAATTTCAAAACTAAAAGCTTGCATACACACATAGCTCAGAGTCCCTACTTCCTTGATATGTCTTCACTAGCAGGAGGGCCCACAGAGGAGGCTGCAACCATACCCAGCAACACAGATCTATATACTTCCTGTCTACTTCCGGCCATTCTGCTAATGCTTCCGTCTAACACGGACAGTCCATGAAATTGAGTTCACGTGATCTCGTTCACAATCCCCTTCCTCTACTATCTATGCTACAGCTGTATATGCATCTGTATGTACAGTGGTCTGCTTTAATTACAGACTAACTTTGTATCCCTAAAATTGGTTTTCAGTACAGCTCTTGAGTGACGTACATCAACCGTTAGTAATAGTTTAATATGGGCTTAATTAGAGATTTTTTTTCGAAATAACACCGTCAACAATCTACTATAAACTTATACTTTATTCATGCATGGGTATTTGAAGGTAACGAATTTACCGTCTTTCTTCTAATTACATCGCCACACAAAATTAATTAGTGACAAGAAATAGAAAAGAAAAAAATTATTATAGTTTTACCTCTATAGTGGAGTATGACTCTTTATTGCTTTTTAATAAGTGCTGACATCAGCGTTTTACATTCAAATTGCACAGGAAGCGACTCATCACCGACTGTGCAGATATTTTTCCATATTGCACACCCGGAAGTATTATTGCAATTGCACACTAGGAAGTGATTCTTATTTGGAATAAAACGTTTTCAGCAGTGAGAGAACAGAAAAACATAGTTTACACACTTATAATTATGCATTGCAATGTTTATCAGTCTCTTTTCTTGTTTTCTGATGCTCTGTATCACTTCTGTGCTCTTTTTGCAGTGAAGCTGAGGGTCAGGAGGTTGTCAGTGTTCATATTTAACGCATCAAACAGGCATCAGTGTTGGAAGTGGGTGCTTTGAGCGGAGTATTGCACATGTAGAAGTGTACTGCACCACCATATAAGCCTGTTCAGGCTTGTATAAAGTCGTTTTGGCTTCAAAAACGGTTGTCACACTTTTCTTCAGTTATAGCGGTGCATGTTTCCTCTTCTGATACACTGGAGCATGATAGAAAGCAAGCACATGCTGTTTATCCTACTATCCATTTTCAAAACGGGTTGCTGGTTGTCAACGTTTTTCTTGTCTTTTTTCTTGTCTGTTCTCTACAAAATCTTTAAGTAGCCTTCTGTAAGCTCTCTTGGTGTTCTAGAGTCTTATTTCTTTGTCTTTCTAGCTGTTTTCTTTCTCTTAAACTCGTCTTCAACTGCAATGTTTATCAGTCTCTTTTCTCGTTTTCTGATGCTCTGTATCACTTCTGTGCTCTTTTTGCAGTGAAGCTGAGGGTCAGGAGGTTGTCAGTGTTCATATTTAACGCATCAAACAGGCATCAGTGTTGGAAGTGGGTGCTTTGAGCGGAGTATTGCACATGTAGAAGTGTACTGCACCACCATATAATAATTCACTCGTCCAATGTGCCTAGTAACTGTCACTCGTGCCTTGCAGGCACTCGTGCAGTTACTGGCACAGACTCGTGATAATCTTCAGTATCCATAGGATAATATCATAGTATATAATTATGCATGTCTGTTATGCACATTACCTCTGAGGAACTGAATTCCAAACCCATTTATAGACAGTTAAGAGAATCAGAACCAATTAGACAAAACTACATCACTCCAACCACAACTCACATCATTAAAACATGTGATAAAGTATTCAAAATAGTATGATATAATAATTATTATAGTGACTCAGATTATATGTACTTGAAATTTCTAAGTTTTGATCAAAAGCAAGTGTATGATTTTATACACAAATGTTCAGTTCTCTCAATGCTTGAGTGTGGAGTAGTCCTCTTCACACAGCCATACTTTGCTGTCCGTTTTGCTTGACATTGGCACTTCGTAGTTACTAGCCTCACTGTACACACCGTCACAGCAGCCTGCCCCCTCCACACCCACACACCTTCCACTCTCCACCACATGGTAGTTCTGCTCCTCATCTATAGGATTAAGCTGAAATGAGCGATGATTTATGTTCTTATCGCGCTCAAGTATTGAGTAGGTGTGGTCTTGTTTATTGCCATTGGCAACTTGTTCGTAGGTGGGTCCACTGGAGCTGTATGCACTGTGTAGTTCCATGCTTGTATCGTATACTGGGTTGTTCAGTTGTCGTTGAATTGTTGAGAGCTTTTGCACTTGAGAAATGTTGTATCTGTGTACAGTCATGCAGACATGCAGACAGGTGTTCATACTTAATATTGGAACTGAAAGTGGACAATGTATATGCAATGTACGCCTGAAAGAAAATAAGCTGAATAGTGCTTTCAAAATAAACTTATTCAGCTGGCTCTTTTGTCAACAAGCATTTATCAACACACTCAATGGAACACATACGCTCAATGAACTCACTCAGCTTGCTGTTTCTGTGACCAGCGCTTCCCCAACACACAACAAGTTACAGTTAATCCAATAGCAAGTCCTAGGAGCACAACCACCAGAAGACCAATCAATCCTCCCAAGGCAGCAGTAGGACAGCTTCCCATCATTTTATTATTAGCTAATGTAACGAATTGGTCTACTTCACTGGTGGTGGGGGCTGGCTGATTTGTTCCGCTGGTCGTGGTTGGTTCAGGGCATGTCTGAAGGGTTTGATCGATTGTCCTATTAATAACTGAGCCAATAACATCTTGGTGTGTCTTGCACACAACACCAAGATCCATGGAATGATCGCAATTGACGTTAACAGTTGGTGTGCAACTCAGACTACTGCTGGTTGTTAGTGTACAGCTATACACAGGTGTACCCTCTGTAGTAGTGCCATTCCTCAAAACTTCAACTCCTATATTACAATACATAAGTTAATAGCTATCAGATTTGCCCTCAATACTCAGCTCACATAATTATCAAAAATACAGAGCTAATTTACAGTGTGCATACCATTTGATGGAAATCCAAGTTCAGAGCAGACAGCCCCGGTGATTTCTTGATGATTGATACTACACACTGTGCCCCACCGACCACCCACACACACCTCCACTCGTCCTTCTCTTGGCGTGGATCCATCCACCAGTCTTGTGGTTCCAATGATGCAATCTTGTCAGTGCATGAATGATTACATACAAGATGGTAATAAATTGTTCACCTTTAATACAAGTCACTGCACCATACGCTCTATTGTCTCCTGTACAGGACAGTTTGGGGCAGGTGGTTCCTTGATTGGTTCTGCTACATTCTAACAGGCTTCTTTCAGCTCCATTACACATAGGATTAATGAAATGAGGTGGTGTTGGTAGAGATGAACAGACTGAACCTCTTGCAGCTTCTGTATGTACACATGATAACAGATAGCATGCTAGATATTATACCTCTTTCAGAATAGCCTAGTTGTCGACAAACCACATATGGAGCGAAAATGGTATTTGAAATTTGTTTTAACCAATTATTTTTAGTTGCACACAATGTTTCCCACTCTCCATGGACACAAAGCTGCACTGCTCCTTTTACTGAGTTATCCATTTCAATTGGTTGGTCTCTGAATCGAACATCACCATTGGAACAACCTGTAAACGTCTTGCCTCATAATAAGAGTATATATAGAGAGCTATAGACAGTATAACTTTCTTACCACACATAAATCCAGCTAAGTTACTGCTAGTAGTTGATAGCAGATCAAAAGAGTGTCCACGAATGCATTCAGTCAGGTTCTGTTCATATCCATTGCAGTCGGGGAACGTTACACAAGTTGTAGGGTTCCCTTTATCAACCACTGCTACCTGAGCCCCTAATATGTTCACAGACATAATTATGATTATTTGAACACTTATTGTACGTACCTTGAAAATCCATACTATTCTGTTGACAAGCCAGTTTGGCATGAGTGATAGTCCATCCAGAAGAACATACGCTGGTCCATTTTAAACTTAAACTTGAATTTGAAGACAGACAAATACTGACTGAGCTATCAAGATTCAACTCGAACTCACCAGCGACAGTGCAAGTATCTGTAATCTATTCACGTTAATACAAATATTCAAACAAAATTCATTCACCTTGTGCTGTCCCTTGTGTTATGAAAGTAGCTACTAGCACCGAGATCAGCATACTAGCCATTGTAAATTTCAGACTGACTAATTTTGTGTAGCAACTTATATCGTTTACAATAGCTACTTATGCAAACAGTGACGAACAGTGAAACCTGAAACCTGATGACAGGAAGTTTCATTTGTGTTCTAGCTATTTACAAAATTAGACACAAACTATATGGTTTGAACAATAACAGCATCCATATGTATCTGCGGCACACATTACACATTGTTTATTTACCAACTAAAAACTGCTAAAATGAAAAATAGTGGCTATTGTTAGCACAGAGATACTGATTACTGTCATTAGCTATAATTATGTAGGTACTGTTAACAGAGATTGTTTTATTGGCATTACAAGTGATTGTCATTTACATATAATTACAGTATTAAATACAGCAATAATTATTGTAAGCTCTACATGGGGAATCTACTGCACACAAAACACTCACTATGACTGAAGACAGAATAAAAGCTCAGGAAAATAATTCTGGCTGTAAACATGACTTGAGCTGTACTTGTGTCCCCATCGGGCTGCATTCTGCGCACGTGCAATCGCTCCAGGGATACTGTACGGGGAGGGGCTGGTCATCTGCCATGTGGCCGAGTGCCACGCCCCCATCATCGTTTGATTGGTCAACTCATGATTCTGGTGCTGGCGGGTTCCAACATATAGCGGGAATTTCTTGTAGACTTTAAAGAAGCTATTGAATGCTAATACAGGCACTGAGAAAAAGAGAGAAAGAGGAAAACTGAGAAAAGAAAGAAGTAGGTTTTGTTCTGTCTAGTTTTGAACTAGAAACTTGAGTTTGTTCACTTGTTCCTTGCCAACTAGTTTTACTTCCTGCTTTACTAGACTCTATATAAATACTGTACTACAACATGTACAATGTCAAGTTCACTTTCTTACTAGAGCTTGAATATTGTCTTACACACACACACACACACACACGCACGCACGCACCCACACACACACACACACACACACACACACACACCACACGCACACAGGTAAATGAGCGGACCTAACGCTAGTGTTTCATCTGATCCAGCAGCTACCAAGGCTACCAGTGTTGGCATTACCTCATCCCTAACTATGGACCCTAACACACCACACAAGACGGGGCACACTCCAGGTGAACATGAGTGCACATGACTACATGTTAGACTGGCGGCGACAGCCCCTCGTGTACCGCGAGGGACTGGCAAACTGTCTATCAGTCACTCGTCTCAGCTGCAACGAGCATTGCAGCCTATCAGATTGCTCAACGTCATATTAGCCCTGTAATTGTAACCGCACTTACACTTCAGGGGATTCAGTGCATTCCATAGTAGCTGAATCTCATAGCAAAATTTAACCACATTATCTATAAAGATATTCATGTTTAGTAGTGTCATACGATCTATTACACTTCCGCTGAGACGAGTGACTGAGAGGCAGTTTGCCAGTCGCTCGCGCTACACGCTCGGGCGGCTGTCGCCGCCAGTCTAACTACATGTGTAGAGTTGATACGAAAGCGAACGCATATCATATCGTATATCACCTGATTTTAGTATTGTGTGATTGTTGTTCATAGTATTGGTGAACCACACACACCATACACCCACACACACACCACGCACACCACACATACCACCACACATCACACAGGTCCACCCATGACGCCCACCACCAACCTCAAGGTCCTGGTAGCGGCTGCAGCAGCCGAGCGTGCCATTGACAGAGAATACCAAATAACCACTCACAAGAAGTCCAAGGTAAGAGACTTCACTAGCTCTAACATGCACAAGGCCAGGGAGACATGTACCACATAATTATGTCCTCTGCTCCTCTTCTGTTTGAATGGGTGCAAATTGAGGGAATTTTTGCAAAGCTTTGAGCAAATAAAGATAATAAAGTTGCACTAGAACAAACTGTTTGACAATCACAACACATAATTATACTATGTATTTCCCAGCACTGATATAACAGTATTTCCCCTGGCGGTACAGGTGAAGCGTCCATCATCTGGTGGGGGTGATGGTGTGGAGGGTGTGGCTTGTGAGGACGAGCAACCAGGACGCAAGAACAAGTCACTCTCGTTGCTCTGTCAAAGGTAATCTCATACCTCCATACAACTAGTACAATGTGACGTGTATTGTCTTATAATACATGTACAGTCTATTATACTTGCGCCCATAAATTACAGTTCTATATTCATTTGTTTTGTGTACTAGCTGGTACATTCATAGTCTAGTATGACGTAATTATTTACATGTAGTTTCTCACAATTACTATACAATGTCTTATAATGGATGTTGCTTGCACCATTCTCTTCCTGCCTCAGATTTCTCACGATAGTTGAGACTGATGTTGGTGTGGGATGTGAGTTCAGCCTGGAGACTGTGGCCGCCACTCTCGGCACTAACAGGCGGAGGATCTATGACATCATCAACGTGCTCGAGAGCTTGGAGATGATCGTCAAGCAGTCTAAGAACTGGTACATGTGGTTGGGACAGGACTGCCTACTGGTCACACTCGCTAAACTAAAGGTACAGAGTTAACAAGCATGCTGTTCATGTGTAGCAGATTTATGGTTGAGATTTGACAAAAAAGCAACCAAAACAACCACACTTGTGTACACTGTGCATTACGTGTGTGTGCGTGTGCGTGCGTGCTGTGCGTGTGCGTGCGTGTGTGCACGTGTGTGCGTGCGAGTATTCACAGTGTACACTAACAGTCACACACTCTTGACCTCTTAATTGCTTCATGTTAACAGTATACATTTAGTGTACCCGTACTTCCTTGCTAAACAGCATATACCCGATACCTGTGCATGCTTACTGGGGCCCATTCCCATTCCAGGCCATGGCACGAGATGATTCTGATTTCCGCTCACTGTACGAGTTTGAGGGGGTGGATGCACCTGAGCTGAGTGAGGGTGTGGAGAGTGTGATGTGTGAGGACGGCCCTGTGAGTCGCTGGGACAAGTCACTGGGCGTGCTCTGTCAGAAGTTTGTCATGCTCTTCCTCATAACACCCGTACGTAGGTCAATCTACGAAAGAAATATCCATTAACATACCTGTAAATTAACTAAATTAACTGTTGTTGAGACTGTAGCAATAACAACCAGAATTGATTATAAATGTGGTAGCATTGTCATATGATTGTGTGATACAGTGTGCACTGTATAAGTAAACCACCTCCATCTTTGCTGCCTCCCATACGTCATCTCTCTCTACCTTTGTTACCTCCCAGAGCCATGAGGTGACCCTGGAGTGTGCTGGTAGTCTACTCATGCCTGACAACTACGACTCCACCTCGGGTGGAACACAACCCACCAACAAGAGTGAGTGCTAGCTCCTACTGTACACTTCAATGTTGACTGCCCATAACTATTGTCCGATTGTCATAACTAGAGCTACAATAATTACGGTGTGTTTAGATTAATTTCAGGCAAATACACGTTTCTTTTTGTGAGAAATAAACATACGTATAATTATAGTGATATGCGTACAGTCGTTAATATTATACTCTATGATTGCACACACACACACACACACACACACACACACACAGCCAAAGTTCGAAGGTTATACGACATAGCCAATGTTCTCACCACTCTCAACCTGATACGTAAGAAGACGTTCCTTGCTCCCAACCATCGCAAGATGCCCGGCTATTACTGGTGTGGTCCGAGCCTCGAACAGATCGACGTGTTGCGTGAGTTCAACAACATGCAGTACCAGAAATACTATAGTTGCTAAGTGCTTGTTATCACAACACAGCGTTATAAACCCGTGCTGGTTTCAATCTGTTTGCGGCTTCATGGTGTCACCACAGTCCAATCTATAATACCTTAAACAACCCCTCAAATAATGCATGCCAAAACTTAGTTCCTATACTCAACATAAATCAGAAGCCATAATTGACCATAGAACTTCTGGAGCCAAATTTATTACCTGACAGTGTTCCATGCAATAGAGACAAACAGTCAAACTTTACTCATTGTTATTTATTCCTCATGCAGCTGTGACCCGCAAGAGTGACTGCCCCACCTCTCTCTTTACTGCCAAGTCCTCCCTCTCTGGGGTTGCTCTCACAAGACGGCCCTCATTCGGGAAGAACCGCCCGTTTATCCATCAGTACGAGGTCAAGGGTCAATCCAGCAAGCCCAGCTCTGCACCTGCGACCCCTGTGAAGGTTAAGGAGACTGGTTTCAAGAGAAGTATATCGTTTGGGGGCGGGGCTAATCCGAAACGCCCAGCTGGTAGTGAAAGGATAGACACCACAGCAGCAGCTACTAGCAAAGGTACTCTATTGCAAGGGACAGTACACTTACTTAATTATTCCCCTAAAATTGAAATTTATATGCCAGTAATGAAGTGTGCTTAGTTTGAAACCTTCACTGTACATGTGCTAAATGTATCAAGTCAGTGTAGTAATGGTAGACCTAGAATGGCGTTCTAATCTCTCTGTGTGTGTGTGTGTTTTCAGGTGCTCCTAAAGCTACCGACTATTTCTCTGAGATACGAGAATTTGAGGCTGAGATGATGAAGCACGTTCACAAGTACCCTCATGATATCCTACCACACTAGCAGTCATGTCAACTCCCTGCATGTTGTAGCTTAGCCTCACTACATGCATGGTGTGGGTGTGATACTTCCTGCATGCCATTCAGTACTTCAACTACGTACAGTATATTGCACTTCATTGTATGTTTAGAGCTGAAGTATATAGCACTGCTATTTTAAGTTGTCTATCTGGCTTTAATACTACTGTATTTGTTTATCACTTGCATGCTGTGTGTGTGTTCCTTGACTTCTTCTATACTGGCTCCATTGTTCCGTGAGTTCGTGCAGCGCTACACTTCCACTGTCGAGACTGTGTTTGGTGGTGGACGTACCATCCGACCTAAACCTGCCACGCCTCCATTTGGCAAGACCACACCCATTTTATCGGCCACCCCAATACCACCGTTATCTATGGACCCCTTCCATAGAGCTACTAATTCAATGGCACCCCTCCTTTCCAGTGCAACGACCAATCAGATAGCAGCGCCAAAGACAAGTATTGAATCGCAAATTCAACCTACTGTGACGACACCTCGAATGAACTCTGACCCTATAACTAAACCTGCAGCTGATGAGCCGCCCTCACTAGTAGGAGTCACCCAAACTGCCAAGGACCTCATGCTGATGATGGGAAATCTACTCACCAAACTAACTCCTGACCAGCTGCCATCGGAGACACCTCCTGTGATTCTCGAGTGCCCCGAAATGATTACTACTGTTGGATATTCTAAGCGCTACGAAGAAGAGAAACAATTGCAAATGTCCACCACCAGTTTGATGAAACCTGCTGTATCTGATCTTGGATCCGGACCTGGCATATCTGGCATACCTGGAATGGAACCTGGCCTGAAAACATCAATGGCTCCTATGTGTATACCGTTGTCCTCTCAAGTTCTAAGTTCGCTTGTATCGCAAAAATCGATTCCAGTGATAAATGAACGGACTGGACAACCGAGTGTTTCGATTCCCAACCACATCTCTAACTTTAGCAATATTTCCCAAAGTGCTCTACTAGCTGGCCAAATTGTCACCTGCCTTCAACCGAACGTTGACATTACTGCAACAACTTTGAGCAATCAAATCCCCATCTCTTGGCTGCCCCAACTCAGCTCCCTGCTCCTGCCTACTGTTGCTAACCACACACCTATACCTAACTCTAACAGCCCAACTATTGGAACAGTGAAAAATGGAACCACCTCTCAGTCTCAGTATAACTTGCAAGCTAGCAAGGAGAAGATGGTGGGAACTGCGAGCAATGCAAATAATAGAGTGCCTTTAGCGTCTGTGCAAAAGGCACAATTTATGGTACCACAATGTTCACGAAAAGAGGCTCTTAAATGCACGGAGGATAATCATGCCCAAGAGAATGCGATGCCTTCCCCGAAGAGGTTCAAGTTGAGTGCTACAGGTTCACAGCGGCAATTTCCTGTGAAAGATAGTCAACCGCTGGCTCAGCTCAGGAGAGCCAACTAACAGAGCTTACTAGAACTAAACTAGGAGATTAATTCAATAAGTGTGGTTCTGTTGTACTGAGAATTATTAATGTGTGCAGTATACTGTGGCTATAAGTGTACGTGATTGTGTTGATGACCCTATTGTTGACAATAACAATGAAATTAATTGTCTCGAGTCCTGGCCGCGGATTAGTCCTTATATGCTGGTGGTTCATTGTGCATCTGTAGGGCACTAGTAGATTCTGTAGGGCTTCAGTACAAGCCTATAGCTGATATCAAAAGTCTGATACAGAGCAACTGCAAGCAAGGAGAGCGATATACTGTTAATCTGCTATACAAGTAAGATACCAAATGCAGTGAATGTGCTGCTCCATGCAAGTGAACTGAGTTGCTAGGTAGAGCTTTATTGTACTGTGGCTGTACAGTGCAAAACTTTAGGGTGGTATAGTTTTAGTTTAGTGGTGTTTCAGCATGAGAAACTTACAGTGCATGTGCTTCTCATAATAAGTGCTAACTTAATCCTATACTTTTGTCAACCATGCATACGATGCCTAATAGACACTAGTTGATATAGCTAGATCTATATAATTATGTTATACATGGGAAGTATACATGGGAAAAGTGCCTCAGAGGAGGTGTACTATGGGACTTAGTATATACCTATATACAACCAGTTACTTAGTATCCCGTCAAACTTGTTGTATTACACTAGTATCTAATTCTCAAATTAGACACTTTTTTGGAGGTGTCCATGCATGTGATTTAGAAGCCTTCAGGCATGCGTAGTACCCTCACTACACTCGGGATACTCTCATAGACACCTCATAAACAGTGTCTAACTATCTCATAAATGCCGACTGGGATATTTTGTTATTGCAAGTGCAACATTATAATTCCCTTGTGGTTATTACCATAATTGGCCAGGGTTCGTGTATACTTTAAAGCATTCCACCCACCAACTAAACGAACTTTCATAACATATGTTTTCACTCATACAGTTTCACTGATTAACGCCCTGAACTTCATGTACAAGCCAAGTATCGATGGCTAGCTTCCAAATATTTGTTGCTTACATTCTCGCTACCACATTGGTACTGACTGCAGCTGGTGCCAAGAACAGAACATTACATATCCTTTGTCTATTACCGTACAACGAGCCTCCATTCTATCCATCGTGGGATGATGGACCTCAGATCAGATTAGCACTGGAAATGGCCAAAGAGGAGATCAATAATCAGACAGCAATACTACCAGAATATCGTATAGAACTGATTCACAACAACAGTGGATGTCAGCACACAAGTAAAGCTTATGAGGCGGTGTTTGCCAATGTCTATTCTCAATTTGCTCCCAAACGAGTGGTTGGTATTATAGGTCCTGGTTGTTCGAGTTCATCAGCTGCAGTAGGTTCGTTGCTAGGTCGTGAGCAGCTGTCATTAGTGACAGTTCATAGCGGAGGCAGCCTGATACTGGCCAATAGAACTACATATCGTTACGCTCTGAGCTCTATCAGCTCATCGGAAAAATTTGCTAAATTAGCCGTGGAACTAATGATAAAGAACAGCTGGACCAAAGTGGGAGTATTATTTGAAGAAACTCGTACATTTTACTCATCAATTGCCAGTGAAGTCCAAAAACTTGTATCACTAAACAGAACACTTAGTATTGTTTCTACACCTGTGTTCAATACCTACATACCACTAAGAGAACTGGTACGAAAAAATGGCCTTCGGATAAACTTCTTGCTAACAGCGAAGAACATCACGCAACGAACTCTTTGTCTAGCACAACATTTCGGGATGGTATATCCAGCCTACCAATGGATTGTCACCGTCAACACATTCGATGAGATTGCTAGTAACGTGAGCTTCTATTACGAGGGTAAAAAATACACATGTTCCGAAAAAGACATTAAAACTATTGCTCTCGATAGAAGTTTATTTCTTGTCTATCGATTATCAGCAATCAACGAGTCGTCACCGTCAACCTATTCTAGACATTCATTCAACGAATACGATCAACTCATTCAAAAAGGAATCGAGGAAAGCAATTTGCAGAGCGGCCTACTTAACAGGCCCGCTATCGAGTATTCCGTATGGACCTCGTACTTTTACGATTCACTGTGGGCGTGGTCTGTTGTTTTAGACAACCTTACAGAAAGTCTTGACCTCAGAACTTACAAATACGGAAATACAACCGTGTCGGATATGATTTTAGACGAGTTCTATCGCTTGGATTTTAAGGGTGTGTCAGGAAGAATTGCGTTTGACAATAAGTCGGGATTTGGGTTGAGATCTGTTTCTGTGCTACAGGTGACAAATGGCATATCAAAAGCTGTTGCTTATCTTAAGAACGGAAACACGCTTATACCGATAGACAATCTGTTGGAATCAATACCTGACAAGTTTGATTCTGCAGATACAGTGAGCAATGAAGTTGTTGGTATCTTCTTCACTATTACAATCATAGAACTGGTGGTATTGGTGGTGCTAAATCTTCTCACGTACAAATATCGGACCCATCCGTCCGTTAAAGCATCATGCATCAAACTAAACCAAATCATGTTCGTCGGATGCTACTGTTTCATTCTAACAATATTTTTCTTCACTCTGCAGTCTTCTAAACTACTGAGTAATGTTCCATGGGTAACTGTGGCACTGTGTAACCTGTCTTGGTACTGGATGCTGCCTCTATCGTTTACACTGACTTTCGGAACAGTGGCTGTTCGAACGTGGAGATTGTATCGCATATTTACACACTATCTGAATCCAGGACGCTTCATTACTGACTTCTACCTCATCGTGTTTGTATTCATTTTGTTATTGATAGATGCGCTATTTGGAACAATCCTGACAACACTTAATCCTCAACATTTTGGCCTAATTAATACAACTTCTATTGATGGAAATGCAACATTTTTATACTATTTCCGGACATGTGGAAGTCGAATTCCAGCGTTAACAATTGGACTAGTTGTCGGTCCCAAAGCTTTGCTCATGGCAGCTGTGTTGATGCTTACTGTGCTAACTCGGAACATAAAGAGCAAATCCTTCACCACGAAGACTTTACGTATACTAATCTATCTAATCATCCCAGTGATGGTGCTGGGATTTGTAATATATTACTTCTTCTATTTCGAGGTACCGACATTGACCGTACCTTTCTACTCATCAGTGATAACTTTTAACATCATGTTAGTGTTGTTTGTTGCTTTGATATGTTTCCCGCCACTACTGCCCAAGTTACAAGAGGGATTCTACAAAATTGTTCGAAAGAACAAACCACTGTACGAGGCTCGTGTGGAGATCCAAATTAACAGTTTACCCATATCCTTTTAAATTCTTATTCTGCACTGTATTATTATTCATAATCATTAATTGTACTCATGCATCATAATGCATAACAGTAGTCATGTGTCCCTCGATCCCTCTGTCGTTGGCATACATCAAAAGGGTCCCAGCAGATTCTTAGATCTTCTGAGTACTCTGCATGGGAAAGCGTATATAAGTTTAATATTTCCAAAACTATAAAGGAGGTTAGCAACGAAAATATTTGTTACTGCACATCGGGATCATTAAGACGAAAGTCAAATGAGTTATGTACACATGCAACTGACACACGACATAATTAATATAATCATGATTCTCAGTGTTATCTTGCTGACTTGAACTGATC